>NC_053494.1:135175091-135432591 GCF_905171775.1 Rana temporaria
TGTGTGTGATGTGGTAAGCACACTGTCTACATGCATTACTCTCATGTGTCAAAATCACAGTCCCAGCATATCCCTCCTGCAATAGGAAAGATAAAGCGATAGGACACGTTGTATTTCTCTGAATATAAAGGATTTGTAGTCCCCTAATTTCTCAGATGTCAGCCAGTGGTTATAAATAACAGCTGGCAGTTTATCTTTTCCTGGCATTTGTGAAATGTACAGCAGAGATGTCATTTCTATATGAATTTCAATTAAAGTGAACAGTCTTTAAACCCAAGACAACAAAAACTTTCTTGTTGGTATTTGTTCATTAATCACTTGCTTACTGGGCACATATACCCCCTTCCTGCCCAGGTGAAATTTCAGCTGCCGGGACTGCGTCGCTTTGACAATTGCGCGGTCGTGCGACGTGGCTCCCAAACAAAATTGGCGTCCTTTTTTCCCCACAAATAGAGCTTTCTTTTGGTGGTATTTGATCACCTCTGCGGTTTTTATTTTTTGCGCTATAAACAAAAAAAGAGCGACTATTTTGGAAAAAAAAAAAATATTTTTTACTTGTTGCTATAATAAATAGCCTCATTTTTAATTTTTTTTTCTCAGTCTAGGCCGATACGTATTCTACATATTTTCGGTAAAAAAAATCAAAAAAATCGCAATAAGCGACTGGTCTGCGCAAAAGTTATAGCGCCTACAAAATAAAGGACAGAATTATTATTATTTTTTTTTTTTTTACTGGTAATGGCGGCGATCTGCGATTTTTATTGGGACTGCGACATTATGGCGGACACTTTTGACATTTTTGGCACCATTCACATTTATACTGCGATCAGTGCTATAAATATGCACTAACTACTGTATAAATGTGACTGGCATTGAAAGGGTTAACACTAGGGGGTAAGGGAGGGGTTAAATGTGTACCCTGCATAGTGTTCTAACTGTGTGTGGAGGGGGACTGACTGGGGGAGGTGACCGATCTATGTCCCTATGTACAAGGGACACAGATCGGTCTCCTCTCTCCCTGACAGGACATGGATCTGTGTGTTTACACACACAGATCCATGTCCTTCTCTCTGTAACCGCTGATCGCGGGAGCCTGGCGGACATCGCGGCCGCCAGGCACGCGCATCGGCATCTCAGTGATGCGACGGGCACGCGCGCCCCCCAGTGGCCAGGGGGAGCGGAGGCCGTAAAAAGACGGCCTCCCAGAGATTTAGAGCCACCCTGCGGCCGTACAAAGCCGTACGGCCGTCGGGAAGTGGTTAATAGTTGGCAAGCTGTGAATTGCCCTTTGGGAAGCATATTGTACAACCATGCATTGCTGTAGAAGTCTGCAGATTGGAAAGTGGTCTTGGCACGCTTAGTTCCTGGGCTGCTGGAAGGCCAACGTTGGCTTAGCCCACTTTTACATTTTTCAGGTCTTTAATAGAGCTGGGAAACATTTGTTTTGTTTTTTCTGACGAGATTCTTGCCAAAAATCTCTTGCCGGCCGAGTGTACAGACACTCCATTCAAAAGAACCGCCGTTCTTTTGAATGGCACGAACGCGGTGACTCCATTGACTACGACGAGCATGCGCTCGTCACATTCGATGCCGTCACCGCCATCTTGCTACACCCTAGCTATGCCTTGGAAGCTACCGCGCATGTGTCAAAGTCATTTTGAGCATGCGCGGGTTTCCATGGAGAGGAAAGTATACACACGCTCGGGTTTCTCGGCAGGAAAACACTGCAGAGAATCTCACGATGAGAAAATAGAGAACATGTTCTCTATTTTTCTCGCCTAGATTCTGGGCAGTTTTCTTGACGAGAAACCTCAAAGCCTCGTGCACACGCACGGTTTACTCGGCAAGAAACCTCTGCCAGCAGTTTTCTTGCTGGTTCTTGCCGAGAAAACCAACCGTGTGCATGAGGCTTTATTCTATTATTGCTTGCTGAGATAGTGGAGTGGCTATACACATGCCCTTAAAGTGGAAGTAAAGGCAAAACCTAACTGTACACCTACTCTCAGCCACATTCTAAGCCTAACCTATCTAGCCCTGTAAAGAAAAAATGGCTATACTTACCTGGTCTGCAGCCACTCTGGTACAGTCCCAGGCAGAGCTGTCAGCGGCAGCTTCAGAGTGTAAGAGTGTGAAGGAGAGGCTTCCAACTACGGAAGCCCCATAGTAGCTATCCTGTACACAGAGGGTGCTGCTGGAGACCGTCCTGGATCGGCTGCAGAATAAGTAAGTATATCGATTTTTTTTTTTTCTTTATTGGGCTAGATAGATTAGGCTTTGTAGCTTGAGAGTAGGTTTAGAGTTAGTTAGGTTTTGCCTGTACTAAGGCAACCTGGCTAAGGTTCGAATTGTTGCCTGGTTCAGCAGGAACTGCTCGAGATTCGAACAGTGTATGGGCAAGCTAAATGCACTGATCGATCAACTTGCGTACAACCTTGAGTACAACCAGCATGCCAGGTTTTACCTGCGATTATAGCTAGAGGCTGCTATAATGGAAAAAGGCACACCCACCGCTCCAGGTGAGACCAGGAAGACTAATGATCCAGTAGGTGCTTGCCTCCGCACACAATGAAATGAGAAGAAATGGCCTCACACCAATGTAGATCAAAATCCTTTTTATTTGGACACCCCAAATATGACAGGAATCAGAATACTGGGTAGATGTGTTTTGCACACTTCACGTGCGCTTAGTCATTACTGCTATAAATATAGTCTTCTCCCGGCGAGTACAGCTTCCCCTGCCCCCCACTGGAAGAAGACAATGGCTCAGCAGGAGGGATTCCCACATCAACACTGTCTGTGTTGATGGGGGGGAATCAAGAAATTTGCTCCGTGTATGGCCAGCCTAACTCCTTGAAGGTTTTCTAAGAACTTACAGTATAACAAAGACTGTCACCATATACCAACCAAAGGACTCAACCGTGGGCAATGTTTCTTGTTCAATACATTTTATATTACTTCAGTTCAGAAAGTGTACTGTGCAGTCTAAATATTATCCTGCAATGTGGATGCAACATATGAATTTCAGAAGGAGAAATCCCTGCAAAAGGCCTTGACGATCTAACTTTTGAAAGTGTAAATGGCATACAACTATAGACAATTAGAATGGACATATAGGCAAGGGGCCTCTTAAATAAGATCTAGTATTGAATACAGTTAGTTGATATAACAGCTCAAATAAATCGACTGTGTGCCATCAAGGAAGAAAATGGGTCTAGGGCTAAAATTTGATAACCAGAAGCAGAAGAGAAAGGTGCCATTTAGCTAGATTCAGAGAGAGTTACGCCGGCGTATCAGTAGATACGCCGTCGTAACTCTGAATCTACGCCGTCGTAAATTTAAGCGTATTCTGGAAACCAGATACGCTTAAATTAGGCTAAGATACGAGCGGCGTAAGTCTCCTACGCCGTCGTATCTTGGGGTGCATATTTACGCTGGCCGCTAGGTGGCGCTTCCGTTTTCCGCGTTGAATATGCAAATGAGCAAGATGCGCCAATTCACGAACGTACATGCGCCCGTCAAAATTGGTTACGCCGTATACGCAAGACATACGGCGGCGTAAGGATAAAGCTGCTCCCTAGGTGGCGCAGCCCATGCAAGGTATGGACGTCGGAACATGCGTATCTTTTTACGTCGCTTGCGTAAGTCGTACGCGAATAGGGCTGTGCGTAAGTTACGTTCACGTCGTAGGCAGTGTTCGACGTATCTTAGGCATTCTATCTGACGCATGCGCACTGGGATACGTCTACGGACGGCACATGCGCCGTTCGTTCAAAACGTCATTTACGTGGGGTCATGCTTAATTTCTTTATCGTACATCACGGGACACAGAGCGGCATTCATTACTATATGGGTTATATGGAGTACCTTCAGGTGTAGACACTGGCAATCTCAAACAGGAAATGCCCCTCCCTATATAACCCCCTCCCATAGGAGGAGTACCTCAGTTTTTACGCCAGTGTCTTAGGTGTTAGTCATGGTTTAGCTTGCCTCCGCATCCTTGGGATTAGGTGAGCTACCGGTTCTGTCCAAAAAAGCCTCAGCGCTAAAGTGGTCAGTAACCGGACCCCAAACCCTTGGGGTATAGCCCATAATGCTTTTCTTTTTAGAGAGCTGGACCCTGGGCCCAGAACTTAGAAACCTTTGGGTACCTAAAGTTTTCTGTTGCCAGGGTGCTATATGGGCCCAGGACAGTGGATCCTTCATAGGAACCCAGGGCCTGAAGGTCTAGACATCCCCACGGAGATGGGGGAAGATTGGGCCTCTTGCTTGGCAAAGTCCTGCGGCATGGAGCAGGTAAGTGAGGGGAAAACTTGCGGAACTTGGTTCTTAGCAGGTTTTTTTCTGGGGGGTCACAGGGGACATGCCTAAAGTTATGCACTGCATCTGGCAAACTAGTCACATATCATAAAGATAGGATGGCTCTCTATGTATTATTCCCCATAAGATGTGACCTCCCTTGTAGTGTTGGAAAAGCATTGAGTGGGGCCTGTGTTATATAAAAATATATGTGTGTGTCAGAGAGCTTTGCTTACCTGCAGGCCTCCAGGCGATGCTCCATTCAGTCTTCCTCCTCAGAGCCTGCAAGCAGGCAAAACGCTGACCTCCTCATGGTTCCAGGCTGCAGGCTGCAGTTTGCTGGAACAGAGAGGTCCCTTCCTCCCAAAATCCCCCCCCCCTCCCCCTGTCGGGAGGGGCATTTCCTGTTTGAGGTTGCTGGGGGGAAGGGCGGGTCAGTGGCTTAAAGGAAGGGGCGGCCCTTCCTTGTTTGTTCCATCAATACTTTGGAACTGAGGAGAAAGACCAGAGCGGCAGCACGGGGCGCCGAGGACACACAGTGGCCAGAAAGGATATTGCAGTCTTCAGAGGACTGTTTTGTCAAGCCTAGAAATAGGCTGTTTCTTTTCCATCTCATAGTTTTTCTTTGCAATACTACTCAGGGGGACAGAATGTTTTTTCTTTCCTGGATTTGAAACAAAAACGAAAAAAAAAAAAAAAAAAAAAAAAGTCATCTAGGGGAGAGGAAGCATTTTTTTATCCCCCAAACAGGTGTTTGGACAATTAACTTTTATAGTTCCAAATACCAATAGGTAGCAGGTGTACCTCGGTATTGTACCATGGTATGCCGCTGTTTTCCCTACAGGGAGCCTTGGGGCCATCGGGATCTGGGGCTGGAGCTGACGCGGGTCAGTCCAACCCTAAGATGGTCACGGAGGAGGTATTACTCACCTCTTTAAAAGAGATGCAGAAAAGCATGGGAAAAATGATATCCGCAGCTATGCGGGGCAGTAAGCGGAATAGATCTCCGTCGCCCGAGCGCGGACCCTCAGAAGAGGAGGTCCTTTCCTCAGGGGAATTGGACGACCTCTTGGACACGGACCAAGTAGGTTCAGGGATCGAAGACCCGGATACAGAGGAGTCTGGGGCAGTCTCCCTGAGGGAGAGCTGGTGGATTCAAGGATTGTCGGACTTGGTCCATAGGACATTCTACTTGCCAGTACCAGATCTCCAGGTATCGACGGTTTCAGCTTTGGGCTCACTGAGGGCGCCTCAAAGCAATGCTGTGTTTCCGATCCATCCTCTATTAGAGGGAATTTTGTTCCAAGATTGGAACAAGCCAGATAAGATCTTCTTACCACCTAAAAGGTTCTCTGTCCTATATCCTATGGAAGAAAAATTTTCCAAAAGATGGGCTACTCCTGCAGTGGACGCAGCCATCTCATGTGTTAACAGATCGTTAACATGCCCTGTAGAAAACATACAGGTGTTCAAGGATCCAGTTGATAAGCGCTTGGAAGCACTACTTAAGAACTCCTTCACTACTGCAGGGGCAGTAGTACAGCCAGCTGTGGCTGCGATTGGGGTCGCTCAAGCATTATCGGATCAATTTAAGCAGATGCTTAAACTTATTCCGGCCCAGCAGGCAGAAAAATTTTCGGATGTCCCTAAGGCCATATGTTTTACGGTAGACGCAATCAAGGATTCTATCCAGCAAGCGTCACGTTTATCGTTATCCCTTATCCATATGAGAAGACTCTTATGGTTAAAAAGCTGGGAGGCTGAGCCCCCATGCAAGAAGCTCCTGGTAGGGTTCCCCTTCCATGGAGGACGACTCTTCGGAGAAGACCTAGATAAATACATTCAGACCATTTCAAACGGCAAGAGTACTCTCTTGCCAACTAAGAAGAAGGTTCAGGGACCTGCGTTTAAACGACAGTATTCCCCTGGGCAGGGGCCCTCTAATGCCAAGCAGTATCGACGGCCTCCTGCAAAAGCAAACTTCGGCTTCAACAGCAGATCACAAGGACAGGCTGTTAGAGGCAAAAGGCAGTGGTTTCGCAAACCAGCAAAACCAGCCCCCAAGCCAACCTTATGAAGGGGCGCCCCCACCCACGAAGGTGGGGGGAAGGCTGCGACTCTTTTCAGAGATTTGGGAAGCCAGCATTCCCGACGAGTGGGTACGGTCTTCCGTGGCCACAGGCTACAAATTAGATTTCCTAAGGTTTCCTCCTCCTCATTTCCAGAAGTCGAGGATTCCAAACGATCCGGAAAAGGGAGCCGCATTAAGATCGGCATTAGATCATCTACTTTCCCAGGAAGTAATAGTAGAGGTACCAGTCCTGGAACAGGGGCTGGGTTTCTACTCCAACCTATTCATCATCCCAAAATCCAATGGAGATGTCGGGCCAATTTTGGACCTAAAGATGGTAAATGCATATCTAAAGATCCGCTCATTTCGGATGGAATCCGTGCGGTCAGCAGCTGCCACACTCCAGAAGGACGACTTCATGGCGTCCATAGACATAAAGGATGCCTACCTTCATGTTCCAATTTATCAGCCACATCAAAGATATCTACGCTTCATGGTGGCTTCGCGTCACTTCCAATTCGTGGCGCTTCCCTTCGGGTTGGCTACGGCCCCCCGGGTGTTCACGAAGGTCCTAGCTCCAATCCTAGCCAAACTAAGGATCCAAGGGGTCACGATCCTAGCATACCTGGACGACCTCCTAGTCATAGATCACTCGTCTCCCGGCTTGGAGCGAGCAGTGGCCCTCACGGTCCAATACCTCGAGAGGTTCGGCTGGGTCCTAAATCGAGAAAAGTCAGCTTTCCAGCCCACAAAGCAGTTGGAATATCTCGGCATGAGATTAGACACAGAACAACAAGGAGTGTTCCTACCTCTGAGGAAGGTAAAAGCCATCAAGGAATTAATCCTACTGGTTCTAAGCAAGAAAGAACCGACTATTCGCCTATGTATGAGGTTACTAGGCAAGATGGTGGCCACATTCGAGGCGGTACCATACGCCCAGAGCCACACTCGCATCCTACAGGCAGCCATCCTGTCAGCATGGAGCAGAAGGCCACAGGCCTTGGATATCCCGTTGCCGCTCTCATCAAGAGTCCGACAAAGTCTGTGTTGGTGGTTAGACCCTCAGAATCTACTGAAGGGGAGGTCTTTCAGCCCAGTGGCTTGGAAGATAGTGACCACAGACGCCAGCCTGACGGGCTGGGGAGCAATTTTGGATGGTTGCACTCGCCAAGGTACTTGGGCAAAGCCAGAGAAGCAGTTGCCCATCAACATCTTGGAGCTCAGAGCTGCTCGACTAGCCCTCAGGGCTTGGACGTCAAAATTGCAGGGGTTCCCGGTGAGAATTCAATCAGACAATGCCACGGCCGTGGCATACATAAATCACCAAGGGGGAACCAGGAGTCAAGCCGCTCAGAGAGAGGTGAGCTTGATTCTTCTATGGGCAGAGGCTCATGTGCCCTGCATATCGGCAATATTCATTCCAGGAGTGGACAACTTTCAGGCGGACTTCTTAAGCCGCCAGACTCTATGGCCGGGGGAATGGTCTCTGCATCCACTAGTCTTTCAAGCACTCTGCCAAAGATGGGGAGTGCCGGACGTGGATATCATGGCATCGAGACTCAACAAGAAACTAGACAGGTTCATGTCCCGCTCAAGGGATCCGATGGCCTGCGGAACCGATGCGTTGGTTTGCCCTTGGCATCAGTTCAAACTTCTTTATGCGTTTCCCCCGCTCCAGTTACTACCCCGCCTGCTGCGCAGGATCCGGGTGGAGCACATACCAGTCATCCTGGTAGCTCCAGCATGGCCCAGAAGGGCATGGTACTCACTAATCTTAAGGATGGTAGTGGGAGACCCTTGGACTCTTCCTCTACGGCCAGACCTGCTATCGCAAGGTCCGATCCTCCACCCTGCCTTACGGCATCTAAATTTGACGGCCTGGAAGCTGAATCCCTGATTCTCAGGGGTAGAGGTCTGTCTCAGAAAGTAATCTCTACCCTAATCAGAGCCAGGAAACCGGTCTCTAGGGTGATTTATTACAGGGTCTGGAAGGCCTATGTAGGCTGGTGTGAGTCCAAGCGATGGCTTTCTCGCAAATTTACCATCGATAGAGTATTAAGTTTTCTCCAGCTAGGAGTGGATAAAGGATTGGCATTAAGCACAATCAAAGGACAGATTTCTGCTCTGTCAGTGTGGTTTCAGCGGCCGCTGGCCACCCACTCGCTGGTTAAGACCTTCCTTCAAGGGGTCTTACGTATTAGACCTCCAGTTAAATCCCCGCTTTGCCCGTGGGATTTAAATCTTGTTCTGTCAAGTTTACAGAAACAACCGTTTGAGCCGTTGGCTGATATTCCTTGGTTCTACTGACAAGGAAGTTAGTATTTTTGGTTGCCATAGTTTCCGCAAGAAGAGTTTCGGAGCTGGCAGCCTTATCCTGTAAGGAACCATATCTTGTTTTTCATAAGGACAGGGTCGTTCTCCGCCCTCATCCTTCCTTCCTTCCGAAGGTCATATCCAGTTTTCATTTGAACCAGGATTTGGTATTACCATCCTTCTTCCCTAAACCTACTTCCAGAAAGGAAGGGTTGCTGCATACCTTGGATATTAGATAAAAAGGGAAATGAACCGCGCTTAGGACCCACCAAGGCTAATACAAATGTAGAATACTATAGTGTGAGGCCAATCAGTGCCAACGAAGTAGATAAATAACAAATATGAAAAGAAAAAGGTTTAGGCTGCAGCCCCCCAAGAACAATTCCCCGAGGGGAAAGGCTAAAAGAAAAATGGAAAATGGAATGGGGTGGTGGCGCTGCCCTACTTATAAACTGTGTATATATTAAAATATAGTAGACAGTGACCCTAAGAGGTGCGTGAATAAGTGAATAAGTAAATGTTAGTAAACCGTGGAAACCAACAAATGTTGGGTAGTAAGTGTAATATCAGTGACCAGAAACTGGCATGTAAAGACTGAACTCAACCAAAGGTGGTACACTATACGAGTAACCCAAGCTGTGCTATCACTAATAGGCTATACGCTAGCCTGTGTGTGTGTTTCCACTAAGTGGGTGCAATGTACTCATAAGACCCATAAACATATGGGAAGTGAAATGTAATAATAAATGCAGACGGTAACTCAATTAGTAAAATCCAGTGAGACAATCAATCATCATAGGTATTGAGTGTATAGAAAATACAAAAATGAAAAATGGAAAATAAAAATAGTCCAAAACTGTGAAGCAATATAAAGGACAGTCTTCATACAAAGTGACAATTAAATGAATTAACAAGGGATAAAGTCCATCCAAGAATTGAAGGGATCCGTGCTTGTAAAGGTGCACCTAAAAAGGTGGGTGCTCAATTGAACATTGGTGACAATTCCACGCAGTGATCACGGTGCTCCCCCTTTGGGTCCCCACTCACCAGAGGCACTAACCCCTGCAGGGGTACAGTGCAAGAAGTATGCCTCCAACGATTCTAGGATCTCCCACGGTTCCTCTGCTGTCCTTGGTGTTTCCTTTCCTCCTTATTGGTGGAATTCCGGGTTCAGGAATGGGGGTACCGTTTATTGGTCAGCAGTCCTCCAACAAAACAAATGAACTAGCATAGCGTAGTATGTTTGATCAAACGCTGATTTATTAACACTAGCAATAACATGCGCAGTGTATAAAATGTAAAAATAATAATAAATAAAAATACTGGGTAATAAAAAACAATAGAGCAAGGAATATACTCTATGTAGGATAAAAACTAAAAACCGAAGTAGCAGGTGGAGTGGCTAACAAAAGCTAGCATAACTCCTAGCGCCGCACTGCGTGTACCAGGAAGTGTCGGCAATAGCCTGGAAACGGCGTGCGTTCCACCAACGACCAGCTGGGAACCGGAAGTGCGTGCGTGTATGCGTGTATCCGCTTTACGTACGTTTCGTTCGGATACGTCTTCAGAAGCGGGTGCACGCATACAGCAGAGGGTTGCCCATATAGCCGACTTCATTATGCAAACACCTCCCACCAGCGGCGGTAGCCAATCGTGTTTATTTGCATTGGTTTCCCATCGAATCATATATAAAGAGGGTGAGCCCTTGGATTGTTCTATTTGCATATTTATGCCTCGGAGTCCCAGATGAGGCCAATAATATAAATGAAGCGTCAGCAATATAAGCGCAGATCGATAAACATTACTAATATCACAGTATAACAATAAGCAACCTGCTCTGCTGTAGTAAGCCCTAAATGGACAATCATGGGCAAGTATAGACATACAGACTAGATAAAAGAAAATTGTGTATAAAGGTTGAATGGGGGAAATATAAGGTATAAGGTACAAGTAGATATTTAGTTCTAGGGGGATAAGGTCAAATATATGAACCAGGGCCCAACTATCATAGGCTAGTAGTTGGAGAACGAAATATCCCCTCGGTCTTAGGTGGCTGCATTTAAAGATGAAAGGTGTATATGAAAAATGTATATTAAAGCCACCATAATCTCATGGCAATCCAATGGTAGGTAAATGATGAATAATAATTGATAATTAGTTAGCAAACAAAGGAGAATGTTAGCTAGTAATATATGAAGAGGCTCCCAAAGTGGTCTTAGTGGTGATCCTTACTAAGCAATATAGATATTAGTAATTACCTCGAAAGGGTAAGTATCTAGAGATTAAAACTTAAGGCAATAGAACAAAGTATAAAAGAAATCCAAAATTTACTGCTACCATTTGCAAACCAGCAGGACTATAAAGATAAAACTAAAGAATTGCAGGATGTGATTAAAAAATACGATAGTGACATACAGACTAAAAAACAAAAGAAATTCAAAAGAGACGCTCTAGATTATAAAAACGCGCAAGTCTATAAATGGCAAGCCTCCATGGAGGAACCTAGTGAAAACCTCGATGACACACTCTTGGATGAAAATGAACTGAACCTGGTGAATAATCCAGAAGACAGCTCCTTGAGAGACATCACTGATTTAATAGCACCTGATAGACCCAGGGAATTCATACAGAACACTGTTCACACACCTAGGGGTCAACAGGTGAGGCCTGACAATAGAAGGGTCAGATACCATGATGATGAGTACCAAAGGAGCCCTAACCCCCCTAGATGGAGGTCACAAAGCCGCAACAGAAACCCCCCTAGGTGGAGGTCACAGAGTCGCAATAGAAATTCCCCAGGAAGAAATCAGTACCCATATGATCCCTACTACAACCAAGGAAGAGATATGAGGGATTATGGGGATTTTCACAGAGGTGGCCACAACACTCGTCCACCAGGAAGATGGAGGCCAAGGACAGGCTATGGAAATCCTGGATGGAGAGGGGGGAATGGCAACCGAGGGGCTACCCAGATACGACCGTCAGGAAGAGGAGAAAGCCAAAGAAATCAACCGTACCAAGGTCAGGGACCCTATCCCAACCCATGGAACAGATCCTACAATCAGGAATTGGAGCAAACCCAAAGAGAAAACGCACCAGAGGGTGCAGGGGAGGGCAGAAGAAAACGCCAAAGGCAACATTAGGGAAAGGTATATTTAATCTCAGCAATATCCAATTAACCCAAGACGAGCTACACATTTTAGATTTAGGCCTTAAATATGCCCCAGAAAAAACTCTAGATCAATTCGAGGTCTTCATCGACCTCCAGAAATTCCTTAGAAAACTTAACCTACAAAAATTCTTTCTGAATAACACAGAGGAGAGTGCTATGGAAGTTTCAGAGTATATTCAAACTAGCTTGAAGAATAACTCCACATTTAATCCCAACACACCGGGCAACCAGTGTATAGGAGCGTTTAAAAAGATGGTGGAGGGGGATTTAAGGAAACTACAGAAAACATTTAAAAATAAAAATAAAAATGTGTGGAAAACTATTAAGGAGATTGGCAACAAAAATGAGGTTATTATCAGACCAGCTGACAAGGGGGGTGGACTGGTAATCCTAAATAAAGCAGAGTATGAGGAAGAAATGGAGAACCTATTGAGGGTTGAAAACACCTATAAAAAACTCAAAGGCAACCCGAAAGCGAGATACATCAAAAAATTGACTAAATATGTCAAAAAGGGTGCCACCATGGGGATACTCAATAAGAAGGAGGCAGAGTATCTGGTGTCTAACTCCACTAAAACTCCAGTGATCTACTACACTCCGAAGATCCATAAGAGACTGCTTAAACCCCCAGGTCGCCCCATTATAAGCGGGATAAACTCCATTTTTTCCCGTCTGGGGGAATATCTGGACACTTACCTACAACCGATTGTTAAAGAGGGGAGATCACATCTTCGGGACAGCCTGCAACTTATTAACGAATTGCAACATATTGACGAAGTACAAGATCTACTACTAGCTACTATAGATGTCAACTCACTGTACACCAGTATATCACAGAAAGATGGCATTATGGGGGTGGAAAAAGCACTACATCAAAGCACAGGGCTAAAGCAACAACAGATTAATTTCATTGTAGAAGGACTTGAAATGGCCATGAAATGCAATTATTTCTGGTACAACAGAACTTACTACGTTCAAACCAGAGGCGTGGCGATGGGGGCACGTTATGCCCCCAGTGTTGCAAATTTATTAATGGACTGTTGGGAAGAGGAATACGTTTACAATAGAAACATTCCCCATATCAAACTATACCGTCGGTATATCGATGATGTCATCATCTTGTGGGATGGGACGACCGACAGCTTCCAGGAATTCCTAGAGGAGCTGAACTCCAACAGATATGGCCTCACCTTTACGGGAAAATGCGATAGAGAATGTATAGATTTCCTTGATCTTCAGATTTTCAAAGACGGCTCAACATTACAGACCAGAACACATTTCAAATCAACGGACCGCAATGGATACATTCCATCAGCCAGCTGCCACCACCCTAGGTGGAAGTAAAACATACCTAAAGGACAAATGATGCGGCTCCGGAGAAATTGTAGTTCGATTGCAGATTACAAAATACAAGCCGACATAATCATAGATAGATTCAAGGAAAAGGGGTACAAGGAGCAAAACCTGTTAAAATTGAAAGAAGAAGTTCTTAACATGGATAGGAACAACATGCTGGCACCTAAAATAAAGAACAAGCAGAATAAGCGAAATGTAGCATTCATCACAGGTTTTAACTCTCAATATAAGGATTTTGAGCACATAATCAAAAAATACTGGCCAATCCTACAAGAAGACCATGCTCTTACTAAAATACTGGGGAAAAAACCCAATTTTATTTACAGGCGTGCCCCTTCTCTTCGTCATCTCCTTGTGCATAACGTCATAGACCCACCAAAATCAGTCAATATATGCCCTGAACTTAAAGGTTTTTATAAATGCCAGAAATGCCTGCCTTGCAGAGTGAGCAAAAACCAACCGAGATGAAAAATGAGTTTTAAATCAAGAACTGACTTTAAAGAATACAAGATCAAAGAACTCATCACCTGCAGCACCACCCATGTGACGTATATCATCGAATGTCCCTGCCACCTACAATATGTGGGAAGAACCACCAGACCTCTTAAAGTGAGAATTCGTGAGCATATAAATAGGATCAAAACAGGATATGACAAACATTACCTCTCACGCCACTTTAAAGAGGTCCACCACAAAGACCCTAGTGGCCTGATTTTTTACGGTATAGATCTTGTAAAAGACAACTGGAGAGGTGGCAATAAAACCACCGCCATCTCCCAGAACGAAACCAGTTGGATCTACCGTCTGGGAACATTGGCGCCTTATGGGTTAAATAAGGACATAGATTTAAACTGTTTCTTGGCAAACCCCTGAATTTGACCATTTAAAACGAGACATATGTACCATCTTTTACTAACTCTGAGCACTATTCGTTTATTAGGCGAGATCTCCACCTTCAAATTAGCCCGTCGCCCCCCATTCTTTGACATACCGTATGGGATTTCACCAATTCTGTACACCCCCACCTTCTTTGGGGTGATACAGAATTTTATGGTAGCTGGGTTATGTATTATACCACCCGCTGATATATATTTTTGTCCCTCTTATTTCAAACTCTATCTGACTGATGACCATTGAGCGGATATGGGGTGACTCACATTCATTTATGTGCACTTCTACTATAAATGTTGTCAATAGGCCATTTAGACCGTGTATCATAACTACACTTCTGCCCATCACCTAGAAGGTCTTTACTTCAATAAGAGAATAGTCCTCAATAAGATAATCTCTAGATACTTACCCTTTCGAGGTAATTACTAATATCTATATTGCTTAGTAAGGATCACCACTAAGACCACTTTGGGAGCCTCTTCATATATTACTAGCTAACATTCTCCTTTGTTTGCTAACTAATTATCAATTATTATTCATCATTTACCTACCATTGGATTGCCATGAGATTATGGTGGCTTTAATATACATTTTTCATATACACCTTTCATCTTTAAATGCAGCCACCTAAGACCGAGGGGATATTTCGTTCTCCAACTACTAGCCTATGATAGTTGGGCCCTGGTTCATATATTTGACCTTATCCCCCTAGAACTAAATATCTACTTGTACCTTATACCTTATATTTCCCCCATTCAACCTTTATACACAATTTTCTTTTATCTAGTCTGTATGTCTATACTTGCCCATGATTGTCCATTTAGGGCTTACTACAGCAGAGCAGGTTGCTTATTGTTATACTGTGATATTAGTAATGTTTATCGATCTGCGCTTATATTGCTGACGCTTCATTTATATTATTGGCCTCATCTGGGACTCCGAGGCATAAATATGCAAATAGAACAATCCAAGGGCTCACCCTCTTTATATATGATTCGATGGGAAACCAATGCAAATAAACACGATTGGCTACCGCCGCTGGTGGGAGGTGTTTGCATAATGAAGTCGGCTATATGGGCAACCCTCTGCTGTATGCGTGCACCCGCTTCTGAAGACGTATCCGAACGAAACGTACGTAAAGCGGATACACGCATACACGCACGCACTTCCGGTTCCCAGCTGGTCGTTGGTGGAACGCACGCCGTTTCCAGGCTATTGCCGACACTTCCTGGTACACGCAGTGCGGCGCTAGGAGTTATGCTAGCTTTTGTTAGCCACTCCACCTGCTACTTCGGTTTTTAGTTTTTATCCTACATAGAGTATATTCCTTGCTCTATTGTTTTTTATTTCCCCGTATTTTTATTTATTATTATTTTTACGTTTTATACACTGCGCATGTTATTGCTAGTGTTAATAAATCAGCGTTTGATCAAACATACTACGCTATGCTAGTTCATTTGTTTTGTTGGAGGACTGCTGACCAATAAACGGTACCCCCCATTCCTGAACCCGGAATTCCACCAATAAGGAGGAAAGGAAACACCAAGGACAGCAGAGGAACCGTGGGAGATCCTAGAATCGTTGGAGGCATACTTCTTGCACTGTACCCCTGCAGGGGTTAGTGCCTCTGGTGAGTGGGGACCCAAAGGGGGAGCACCGTGATCACTGCGTGGAATTGTCACCAATGTTCAATTGAGCACCCACCTTTTTAGGTGCACCTTTACAAGCACGGATCCCTTCAATTCTTGGATGGACTTTATCCCTTGTTAATTCATTTAATTGTCACTTTGTATGAAGACTGTCCTTTATATTGCTTCACAGTTTTGGACTATTTTTATTTTCCATTTTTCATTTTTGTATTTTCTATACACTCAATACCTATGATGATTGATTGTCTCACTGGATTTTACTAATTGAGTTACCGTCTGCATTTATTATTACATTTCACTTCCCATATGTTTATGGGTCTTATGAGTACATTGCACCCACTTAGTGGAAACACACACACAGGCTAGCGTATAGCCTATTAGTGATAGCACAGCTTGGGTTACTCGTATAGTGTACCACCTTTGGTTGAGTACAGTCTTTACATGCCAGTTTCTGGTCACTGATATTACACTTACTACCCAACATTTGTTGGTTTCCACGGTTTACTAACATTTACTTATTCACTTATTCACGCACCTCTTAGGGTCACTGTCTACTATATTTTAATATATACACAGTTTATAAGTAGGGCAGCGCCACCACCCCATTCCATTTTCCATATACCTTGGATATTGTCAGGGCCATGAAGGCCTATCTTAAAGCTACAAAGAAGATCCGGAAGACAGATGTGCTGTTCATTCTACCGGATGGGCCCAAGAAGGGGCAGGCAGCTGCAAAGTCCACCATTTCTAGGTGGATTAAGCAATTAATCACTCAGGCCTACGGCTTGAAAGGGTTGCCTCCTCCAGTATCATTAAAGGCTCATTCTACTAGAGCCATGGGCGCCTCCTGGGCAGCACACCACCAGATCTCTATGGCTCAAGTTTGCAAGGCGGCAACCTGGTCTTCTGTCCACACGTTTACAAAATTCTACAAGTTGGACGTAAGAAGGAATACTGATACTGCCTTCGGGCAGGCAGTGCTGCAGGCTGCAGTTTGAGACCCTCGGATTCCGGGGGCTCCTCTTGTTCGAGTTAAATTTAAAAATTTTATTTTTCTCAACTAAGTTGGATTTATTATGATTTGAGTATATCTCTAAATTAAATCCTTTTGTCTTGGAGATGTTCTCCCTCCCCTCATTGTAAGCATTGCTTTGGGACATCCCATATAGTAATGAATGCCGCTCTGTGTCCCGTGATGTACGATAAAGAAAAAGAGATTTTTAATACAGCTTACCTGTAAAATCTTTTTCTTGGAGTACATCACGGGACACAGAGCTCCCACCCCTCTTTTTTGAGGACCATTTTGGGAGGCATACTGCTTGCTACAAAACTGAGGTACTCCTCCTATGGGAGGGGGTTATATAGGGAGGGGCATTTCCTGTTTGAGATTGCCAGTGTCTACACCTGAAGGTACTCCATATAACCCATATAGTAATGAATGCCGCTCTGTGTCCCGTGATGTACTCCAAGAAAAAGATTTTACAGGTAAGCTGTATTAAAAATCTCTTTTTCCCTAAGACACGCCCACCTCTTCCTCATTTGAATTAGGCGCGCTTACGCCGGCACATTTATGCTACGCCGCCGTAACTTAGGACGCAAGTGCTTTGTGAATACAGCACTTGCCTCTCTAACTTGCGGCCGCGTAGCGTAAATACCATACGCTACGCCCCCACAAAGTTACGCTGCCCTACCTGAATCTGGCCAATAGACAGTAGAGACAAATGAGCAAGAAGAAATAAGAGGAGAGGTAGGAAGGATAAAAGGTGAGATGAGGGGTGTTTTCTTGGGAGGGAGAAGGTCTTCTACTATAATGACCAGACTTGAGAGTTATGCCTTGTACACATGATCGAAATTTCCGTCGGGATAAACTCCGACTGATTTTTTAGATGGAATTCTGTTCAAGCTGTCTTGCATACACACTGTCAAACCAAATTCCGACCGTCAAGAACGCAGTGGCGTACAAAACTACGACGAGCCGAGAAAAATTAAGTTCAATGCTTCTGAGCATGCGTCGACTTGGGTCTTGGGTTTTTTTCTCCGTCTGAGTTCCATACTGACGAACTGAATTTCCGATAGAATTTTTTTCCATCAGAATAAAAGAGAACATTATATCTTTCTAAGTCTGTCGGAATTTCCGAAGGAAAAACTTGGATGAGGCACACACGGTCAGAATATCCAATGAAAAAAAAATTCTGTTGGACTTTTTTGATCGGAAATTCCGATCGTGTGTACGCAGCATTAGGCACACATTACATGAGGGATCCTTTCACAGACAACATGCCAATACCAGGACTGCTAGCGGACCACTATGGAGTCACTCTTGCTAACCGGACCAGCAGAGGCCTCTCAATGGGTCACCAACATTAAAATGGGTCAACAGAACGGACACCAGAATCTCCTATCGGACATGGTCATTTATTAATAATTCTAGGTTAAAACTTAAAGAAAGGTAATTTTCTAGCTCAGAGGCCATGGCTCTTAAAAATTTTTTTAAAAACGTAGATTAGCCAAGTAGTGCTGCCATGGTGTTTTTCTTATATTTTTTTTTATTTTTTTTTAAGCTCTGTATTCATTCATTAAACGAACAAAAGCAAGCAGTGTAAGTACCTAAATTTAACTTTGTATCATCCTCTCGGAATCCACTGTACTACAGAACTCCGACTAGAGGAGAGAGAAGCAGCATAACCAACCAGTCATGGGTGCCGTTCCTGTGCCGTGAATGGCGGCTCCCGTGCGCATGCATTGGAGTGACGTCATCGCGGCTCCGGCTTATCACAGTTCTGGAGTCTGTGAACCCGGAAGAAGCTCCAGGAAAGATGTCGGCCGTGACAGCTGTGTGCGGGCAGCGCTACAATAGCTTAGTTTTTAAGGTAAGTATTTCATAATGAGCTGGTATGTGATGCATACGAGCTCATTATGCCTTTTTTTTTTTTGCAGTTTTTTTTTGGGGGGGGGGGATTTTTTCTGAGGTTTACAACCTCTTTAAGTTAAAAGGAATTCTTTAACCACTTAGCGCAAAACACCGTCATTGTACGTCAGTACTTTGATGCAAAATACGGTTGTTATGGCAGCAGATAGCTGTCATAACCCCGGTATTTTCAACAACGCAGAGTGGCTGGCTTTCAGATAAAAAGGTTCTCTGCGGCAGATTCGTCACAAGATCATTTTTATAGGGGGCAGGAGAGGCCCCCCGCCGCATTCTGGTCATCACCGTCACTTACCGGAGCTGTCGGTAGCTAGCGGAGACGATCGTGTCCTTCCTCCTGACAGACATGGAGCCGATTGAGGGAAAGATGGTCCCCGCTCGGCTCCATAACATTGAATGGTGGAAACCATGTCAAACGTCACTTCCGCCCAATGGTCTTAAAGGCAAATTGTTTTATTGTTTTCATTGCATTTTAGTGAAAATGTTAGATCGGAGGTCTTTTTGACCCCAGATCTCACATTAAAGAGGTGTTGTCATGCTTTTTCTATTACAAGGGATGTTTACATTTTTTTTTTACAGGACAGTGTAAAAAAAAAAAGTAAAAAAAAAAGTAAAACGCCCGTCCTGCCGAGCTTGCACACAGAAGTGAAAGCATACCTAAATCAGGCCCGCATATGAAAGGGGTGTTCAAACCATACATGTGAGGTATGGTCATGATTTTTGGAGTGAGAGAAATAATTCCAGCACTAGACCTCCTCTGTAACTCTAAACATGTAACCTGTAGACATTTTTAAATGTCGCCTATGGAGATTTTTAAGGGTCAAAGTTTTTTTTTTCCATCAATCAGTTTTTATTGAGTTTATCATAAACATTGAAAGACAATGTGTACATTGTACATTGTTTACAGAAATCCGTTGACATTTCAAAATGCAAATATAAGGCTAAAATGTCATTTAACAGGAAAATCTAGATCGCAAATCATATGTTAATAAATACATTGTAATAAAATTTGCAGGAGTCACCAATACCATACCCCCAGGAACCCAACTGGAGTCACCATTCTATGAGCGGGTGCAATTTTGAAGTGTGACATGTTGGGTATCAGTTTACTCGGCGTAACATTATCTTTCACAATATATAAAAAAATGGGCTAACTTTACTGTTTTTTAAGTAAAAAAAGTGTATTTTTCCCCAAGAAAATTTGCTACGCAAATACGGTGTGACATAAAGTATTGCCAAGATCGCCATTTTATTCTTTAGGGCAATGATGGCGATCCTTGGCACCCCAGATATTTTCGAACTACATTTCCCACGATGCTCTACTACACTGCAGAGTGCATGAGCATCATGGGAAATGTAGTTCCAAAACATCTGGGGTGCCGAGGTTCGCCATCACTGCTCTAGGGTGTCTGAAAAAATATATATAATGTTTGAGGGTTCTAAGTAATTTTCTAGCAAAAAAAATGATTTTAACTTAAACAAGTGTCAAAAAGAGACTCAGCCCTTAAGTGGTTAAATAACTAGTAATAATAAAAATAGTATCGTTTCACTGGTTTACTTTCAAGTTGGTCCTATTCTTTAGTACAAAAGAAATGTCAGCAAAAATGTTTTACCGTTGTTTGCTTTAGAAAAATACATAGAAATTGCGAAAATACTTTTTACTCTGTGTCATGTTGTGTTTTACATTCATAATGTATGATATCGCAGGTTAACGTTTCCCGGTGATGTCTCACAAGTTGAAAACATGTGGCAACTACTACATTCATCCAATGTCATTTGAATGGGTTACATCATCAGTGCATTGTGAATGTACTGTACTTTTTACTAGCTAAAGGGACGTCAGGAAGGTTGCAGTGGGGTACCAGGTGGAATGAGGATGACAGGGGGTTGTGTATTCGGAAGGTTACAGTGGGGTGCCAGGTGGGAGGAGGATGACAGGGGGTCGTGTATTAGGAAGGTTACAGTGGGGTGCCAGGTGGTAGGAGGATGACAGAGGAGTGTGGTGTTAGGTGGGACGGGGATGACAGGCAAGAAAGAGGAAAGGCACAGAAAGAGAAAGAAGATTCACAAATCTGAAAAAATAGAACGTAACACATTTTTGGAACGATCTGTATTTATGAATTTAGAAATTGGGAAATGTATTTTTAAAAGTTTAGAAATGTCTATTTTCTCAATATGCACATATGCGGGCTGATGATTGGTAAAAAAAAAAAGAGCAGTGCAGTAGCATGTATAGTGGTGTTATCTCGTTTATGGGAATCACTGCCTCTTGAAATCCACTACAGCCTGTATCCTCATGCTGTTATGGGAGGCGGAGCTTCCATCAATCAAGATGTGACATCCCACCCACTGTTCTTTTTTAGTTACTGGGAATGGAGGAGGAAGGGACTGGGCTGTCATTTAGGATCTGTATACATGCCCAAATGTGTGATGCCAATATCATGTGAGCTGAAAAGCTCAACTGAAGCAATAGAGACCAAACTGAGCATGTGCAGCAGGGCTACTGTGTCTTACCTGGACTTATCCACAGTGACCCCGAAGGAGGGGGAGGATCTGTGCATACAGGATCAAAAAGCTTTTTTTCACAATGCAGAGGATTAATCGCTTCAGTTCCACAGCGAGTATAAAAAGCAGGCTATTCTGCATATACAGACAGATTTTACTGTTGTGGGTTTAGTAACACTTTAATCTTGCAAGTCCAGCCCTGCAACCAGCTCCTGCTGCAATTTCAGTGTGTCAAATTGCAGCTAACTGGACCGAGTCAATAAGCAACACAACATAACCATGTATTTTCAGGATTGTGCTGTTACATAACCATTACAGCAATTGCCTTCTGAGCTGCTTTTTTGTGTAGATGCCCTAGAACAGTGATGGCGAACCTTGGCACCCCAGATGTTTTGGAACTAAATTTCCCATGATGCTCTTGCACTCTGCAGTGTAGCTGAGCCTCATGGGAAATGTAGTTCCAAAACATCTGGGGTGCCAAGGTTCGCCATCACTGCCCTAGATAATGTTATAAAACCAATTTCTAGAATGGCTTTAATATATGTTCACATGCACAGAATCTTATGGCCTGAAGCTTGCACAGCTAAAGCTGTCTGCAAAATGCAAACGGTGCCTGACATGTTTGGTGAGGCACTTGACCAATTTATTAAAGAGGTCACCAGATGAAAAGTTTCACTTCCACAAAGAAAGATTCCAAAAGCTCCTCAAAATGCAGGGTACCTGCCCATTCTACCCAGGCAAAGCCTAAGTTCTTTTTGGCACAAGGCATGACCCACTAAGACTTAAATAAATGCAGGGTACCTGTTTACTCTACCCAGGCTTTACCTTCAGAAGCCTAAATTCACCTTTTTTTGGCACAAAGTTTAAGCCACAAAGCCTTCAATAAAGTCCTCTTCACAATCAAAGGGTGTCGTCACTCATAAAAATGGGGAGACATCTGTTTCAGTTTTCCTCTCTCTGGGTCACAAACATCCCATACTAGTGGGTTCAATCAGTGCTGTCTAGAGGGTAGACACCCCAACCCTATACTTCTTTCAGATCAACCAAAGACTGCCCAAGGACAGTTAGATTTGCAAAAGTCCCTAAACCACCACTTGTCCCAGGAAGTCATTGTGTAAGTACCTCCACAAAACTGGTTCAAAGGTTATACTCAAATCTGTTCGTACTACCAAAGCCCAACAGAAATATTCACTACATTTTGTACCTAAAATCCCTCAACAGATTCCTTCAAACTCCAAAATTCTGCATGAACTCTCAAGGTCAGTAATTTCCTTTTGGGGGGGGATAACTGACATCAATGGATTTCCATAATGCCAATCTGCATTTACCCACCTCATCAGCACTTTCTGCACTTTGCAATGCACGAAAATCACTTCCAGTTTGTCGCCTTGCCCTTCAGCTTATCTTCTGTTCCCAGAATGTCCCCAATGGTCTTGGCACCTCTGTTGTCCCTGCCCAGAGCCCTGGGCAAGTTAAGTGCCCTTCTTCATCTCCCAGGCAGTTGACAGAAAATGTCCACGGGACAATATCTGCTTCAGGCTTTCTGCTTCAGGCTTTCTGCTTGGTGATAAAGAGTAGGAAACAGAGGTGCAGAATAGCTCTGATAGTGTAGTCATTTTAACTATTTATTGGGTGAACAACTTTAACATCCACTCAGGTGGAAATGCACTCACAAAATGCAGGAGTAGAGAGGAATGACAATTGGATCACACCAATGTGCAGTCCAGGAAAATCACAACTCCCTAGTAGGGAGCGAGTCAACATCTCCCCCTCTCTGTGCGGCTTAGAACAGCCGCTCTGTGCTGGACAGGGTAAAAGCTGGAACATGAACCTGACTGATTTCCTCCTCATAACCAGGGCGAATGGGTGAGCAATGGAAATACATTTGCTTACCAAGCATCTCTGGAATACTTGGGTCTGGTCCTGGACACATGATATTCTCCATGAGAATTCTAGGCCTAATGATCACCTCCTTTAAGGCAGTGGCTTTCACCAAATTCCATTCAAGAACTCTCCAGCGAAAACATTTTGTTGGTGTGGAAAAAGCAGGCTATTTCTCATCAACTTATCTGTGCTCCTATCCAGCCAAGAAAGATCTTACTTCTCTTGTTGGATCACCACCCCAGTCCTAACAGTGCAGAAGCTATTTCTTCCCTACCACTAAAAAGTCCTTGCCACAGTTGCAGGAGGAGTGTTCCAATCCTTGACAGTTCAATGAACATTGTCTAGAGAGATAATCAAGCTCCCCATCAACATGCAGGAGCTCAGCAGTCAGGTTGTTCCTGCAACACTGGACCCCCTTTCTGAAAGGGCACGCAATCCAGGCAATGCCACCATGATGGCATTTATCAATCACCAAGGGAGTTTGAGGAGCCTGGCTGCTTTGAAGGAAGTAAACCAGATTTTCTTGTGGACAGAAATTCACTGTTCAGGCATTTTTGTGTTCCACATCTTAGGCGTGGACAATCAGCAGTCAGATTGTCAGCTACCACCTCTTAAACCAAGGAGAATGCTCTTTATCCAAATGTGCTCAATCTGATATGCCAAAGATAGGGGAATCCATATATGGACATCCTAGCCTCCAGATTCAACACCAAGCTACCTCTGTTGGTTGCCACACTAGGTGTTCTCTAGCCTTGGCCATGGATGCCCTTATTATCCCCTATTAGTCTCAGTTCAGGCTAATGTATGACCTCCTTCCAATGGGCATTCTGCCTTTCCTGATCCAAAAAATAGAGCAAGAGAAATCAATTCTGTTAATTATAATTGTACCAACACAGCCCAGAAGAACCTGGTACACAGACATACTCAGACTTCTAGCAGACAACCCCTGGCCCCTTCCCAATAGGCCTGATTTGCTATATTAAGGTTTTTTATTCCATTCTACTTCTTAGTCTCTAAATATAAACAGCATGGCACACAGTCAATCCAGACCAAGAGATTACTCTCTGCTCACATTCTTTGCTTATGCCCAGTACACACGGTCGGAATTTCCGATTGAAAAAGTCAGATGGGATCGGATGTTCCGACCGTGTGTATGCCCAATCTGACTTTTTCCGTCCGAAATTCCGATGGACTTAGATAGAGAACATCCGTTCGTCTGTATGGAATTCCGACGCACTAAAAACCATGCATGCTCAGAATCAAGTGCTCAGAATCATTGAACTTAATTTTTCCCGGCTCGTCGTAATGTTGTACGTCACTATGTTCTTGACGGTCGGAATTTGGTGTGACCGTGTGTATGCAATACAGCTTGAATGGAATTTCGATGGAATTCCATTGGAAAAAACATCAGAACGTATTCAGAAGGAAAAAACGGTCATGTGTACAGGGCATTAGGGACATCCCATGGTGTAATAATGTTTTCTGTGCCCTGTACTGTATGTTTAAGATGAAAGGGATTTTGACTTGCCTGTAAATTCCATATCTTAGACTACAGTACATGACACAGCCCCCCTTCCATATTTTCCTTGGTTTACTCTGCATTGCTTGCTAGAAAACTGAGGACTCATGGAGTAGGGTAGGGTTATAGCGGAGGTACCGCAGGGGGGAATGTGCTGATAAGATTGCCAGTGTCCAGTAACCTGATGGCATGCACTTATAACCCCTAGTGTATGACTGTTGCCTATATCTTGAGCAACACTGAATGAAGCCTAGGCTGTTAGGACCCATTAGCCCACAATAGGAAAGCAAGTCGCCATGTATATTTGTACTATGTATGCATGCATAGGCTTTCAATGAATTCTGCTGAAAGTAAGGAGCATCCAATATGTGTTTAAGAACCAATGTGTGTAAATTAAGAAACCAATAATATTATCAACCTTATACAATAAGACTGAGAGGAAAATGCAATAACCCATTGGATCCATCACATATCATCTTTCACGTGCCCCATTAAACTGAAATCTAATTAGTTACCATGGATAACTGCACTTTATGTACCATCACTACACTTTTCACTGGTTTATTGAACACATCTATGCAGAACTGGACTAATCCCAGGAGTCATAAAGGTAATGTGCTTAAAAAATGCAGTTGGTACCTAACCTTTATATATTTTCTTTTGCCGCTAATTTAAATAATATGCTCTCTGGCTCTTTACAAAATGTCTCTTAATAACTAGATTTGATTTCTAAACTCTATAATTTGTCCAATGCTGAACTCGTATGTGTTAATAAACCTGTATACATTTACATGTGTATCACAGAAGAACTTAATGCAGCAATACTTACCTTAGTTACAACGATCCAATGCCCATGCGGTCCATTGCTGGTGCCAGCATTTTTTTGTTGGCTTCTTCTGGGTGCCAGTCTTTGACTGTTTTGATTTGACATGCGGGTGTCATTCATTCCCGCACACTATCATTATGCTAGAGATGTAAACGGGGCTGCACACATACAGAGCTTCATTTGCATTCTGCAGATGATTGCAACCAAGCAGGTGGTATTTTCTTATTAAAAAATAAAAGCCTGGCTATTGCTAACAGTAAAAAATTGCCTTTAGTTCCAGTAATTGTTTTTCTAGGGAATTTTAAATTTGTGGTATTATGATCATGTGTGTTGATAGCAGAGAAAACAGGATCATGTACCATTTGTTAGAGGAGTTATATAAGGTGGTCATCACCTAATCCACTTGTGTCGGACTGGGTTGGGTAGAAATACTCCAATCTATGAGCAGAAGCGGCTCATGCTAGAAACTCCTAGATGACTAGTTTTGGATGGGGTCAGCCATGCTGTACAATTTTAGCCTGTAAACGTGTTAATAGGACCACCTGTAATCTAAGACCTCATTCTGAAAAGCAAGAAGCTAAATCTTGAAGATCACCGCTCCGTGCTTTGAGTCGCTGGGGTGACTTTCCTACATAAATTACAGACTTTATTCATCTTTAGTACAGATGAAAGGAACCGTCAAGACATAGTGTGAATGTGTGCAGGCACGTCTGGTTGTCAGAAATTAGAAGGGATTGGGACCCTGTGCACAACAATGTCTGAATGACAGCTCTTATCATATTTAGACATAGAAACTAAACTAATCTTGTACTTGTCCTTTTTTTTAATTTTTTTTGCCAATAGTAGTATGAAACTATTTTCTACTATTTTTACATACCGTATTTGCCGGCGTATAAGACTGGGCGTATAAGACTGGGCGTATAAGACGGCCCCCTAATTTTCCAGCTAAAATGTTGGTTTTGGGATATACTCACAGTATAAGACTACCCCCTTCCTACTAGTCATGCCTCACTGTGCCACTATTACATGCCTCACTGTGCCACCATTACATGCCTCACTGTGCCACCATTACATGCCTCACTGTGCCACCATTGCATGTCTCGATCCCTTACCTTAATCCTGACATGCAAAATCTGTCAGACCGCGGCCGTCCATTTTTAAAAATCCGCGCCTCCTCGTGCTGTTCCGTGATAGGCGGAACACTCAGCTTCCCAGGAGACACTGTGTTCAGTGTTCCGCCTATCACGGATGCCCTCTCGTCCGAGACTGAGGACAAGAGGGCATCCGTGATAGGCGGAACACTGAACCGAGGCTCTGCTGGGAAGCTGAGTGTTCCGCCTATCATGGAACAGCAGAAGGAGGCGCAGCTTTTGAAAAATGGTCGGCCGCGGTCTGCATGTTAGGTTAGCGGCGAATAAGACGACCCACGACTTTTAAGAACCGTTTCATGGGTTAAAAAGTCGTCTTATACACCGGAAATTACGATACATATGTAAATGCAGCCTAGTATTAATGCAGTAAAAACACCATCTAGCTGCTGTGAAAGTGTAGAGCTCATCTGAACTATCTCTAGACTACAGGTGGTCCAGTGAACTTGAATATTTAATTGTAACAAGTTGGATTTTTAGGAGGTTCCAAAAGCAGTGTAATGGTCATGGTACTGATGTATTAACACCATATCTTCCTGGCATAAAGTACTTGCATACATTTACATGTACAGTGCCTTGAAAAAGTATTCCTACCCCTTGACATATTCCACATTTTGTCATGTAACAACCAAAAACATAAATTTTATTGGGATTTTAATTGAACACAAAGTGGCACTTAATTGTGAAATGGAAAGAAAATAATAAATGGTTTTCAAAATGTTTTACAAATATCTGAAAAGTGTGGCGTGCATTTGTATTCAGGCCCCTTTTACTCTGATACCCCTAACTAATATCTAGCAACCAATTGCCTTCAGAAATCACCTAATTAGTAAATAAAGTCCACCTGTGTTTAATTTATTTTCCGTATAAATACAGCTGTTCTGTGAAGCCCTCAGAGGTTTGTTAGAGACCCTTATGCCTCGTACACACGGCCGGATTTTACAAAAAAGGGGCTTTTTTTTTTTGGAAAGTCCGGCCGTGTGTAGCCTCTATCAGACTTTTTCGGACGGAAGTCCGACGGACCCTAGATAGAGATCCTGTTCTCTTTCTTTCCGTCGGAGTTCCGACAGATTCACGGCAGACTTTTACACGGTCATAAGTCTTACCGTGTGTACAAGGCATTTGTGAACAAACAGCATCATGAAAGCCAAGGAACACACCAGACAGGTCAGAGATAAAGTTGTGGAGAAGTTTAAAGCAAGGTTAGGTATCCCAAGCTTTGAACATCTCATGGAGCACTGTTCAATCCATGATCCGAAAATGGAAAGAGTATGGCACAATGGCAAACCTACCAAGACATGTCTGTCCACCTAAACTGACAGGTCAGGCAAGGAGAGCATTAATCAGAGAAGCAGCCAAAAGGTCCATGGTAACTCTGGAGGAGCTGCAGAGAGCCACAGCTCAGGTGGGAGAATCTTTCCACAGGACAACCATTAGTCGTGCACTCCACAAATCTGGCCTTTATGGATAAGTGGCAAGAAGAAAGCCATAAGAAGTCCCATTTGCAGATTGGGCCTAGATACGAGCGGAGTAAGTCTCCTACGCCGTCATATCTTAGGGTGCATATTTACGCTGGCCGCTAGGGGCACTTCCGTAGAATATGCAAATGAGCTAGATACGCCGATTCAGAAACGTACGTCCGCCCGACGCGTTGATTTACGTCGTTTACGTAAGGCTTTTTTCGGCGTAAAGTTACCCCTGCTATATGAGGCATAGCCAATGTTAAGTATGGACGTCGGGACAGCGTCAAATTTTCCGTCATTTGCACATCAGACCATCAGGCCACTTCAGCGGTGAACCGATAAACGGTCCGACGGACCAGTCACATCGGTTTGGTCCGACCGTGTGTACAAGGCATTAGAGTCTGCAAAAGACTTGAGACGGAGTGAAGGGTCACCTTCCAGCAGGACAAAGACCCTAAATATACAACCAGAGCTACAATGGAATGGTTTAGATCAAAGGATATTCATGTGTTAGAATGGCCCAGTCACAGTCCAGACCTGAATCCAATGGCAAACCTGTGGCAAGACTTGAAAATTGCTGTTCACAAATGCTCTCCATCCAATCTGACAGAGCTTGAGCTATTTTGCAAAGAATGGGCAACAATTTTATTCTCTAGATGTGTAGAGCCATCCCCAAAAAGACTTGCAGCTGTAATTGCAGCAAAAGGTGGTTCTACAAAGTATTGACTGAGGGGGGCTGAAAACAAATGCACGCCACACTTTTCACAATTTTAGTTGTAAAAAAAAAATTGAAAACCATTTATCATTTTCCTTCCACTTCACAATTATGTGTCACTTTGTGTTGGTCTATCACATAAAATCCTAATAATTTTGTTTTTAAATTAACAAAATGTGGAACATGTCAAGAGGTATGAAATACTTTTTTGTAAGGGTGGCATTCTGACCACCACTGTAAAGACGGCATTCTTCCCACTGACTACCAATGTAAGGTGCATTTTTCCCCACTGACCCCCAATAAATTGGTAGTATCAGGGGTTCCTCAACACCTAAAAATGATTTCACGGTTTCCTCCTAGGGTAAATAGATTGAGAAACTGACATAGATGTCCTGTTAAATGTCTTTATTTGTAATTGCACTTTAAGATAGTTTTGCGGTGCACTCGACTCATCAGGATTTATAATTGAACTAGATAACATTAAATCGCACTGTGGCAATGCTACAGAGCTTCCCTGATCACCTCATTTACACGCTGATATTTATTTCACAATTGTCCCTAAGGAGCCATTTGCAAAGAGTAGTGCCTGAAAATGCATTCATTATTGCACATGTGTTGTGTTGCATCATCAGACCTGTATTGCACATGTGGAGGACTTTGGTTGAATTAAAAAAAAATAATTATGCAGACCTTTAAGGCTCATAAAGTCAGCACATTGGGGTACACAACCTTGGCAGCAGCTGGTTTGCTAATACCATTCATGCTGCCTTCATTGAAACATGCAGAAAAATACATGACAATATCTCGGGTCATTCGTTTTCAGCATTGTTACCGTATTTTCCCGCGTATAAGACGACCTTTCACGTCTAAATTTCACATCCAAAAACCGGGGGTCGTCTTATACGCCGGGTGAATCAGCTGCCAGATGGATGTCAGCGCCGCTGGGATGCTCGGTAATACTGTATGCATACAGTTTGCACCACTCAGCCAATCCCGGCGGGCGATGCACTCTGTGATGAACACAAAGCCTGCTCGGATTGGAGACAACCCCTGCCAATCCGAGCAGGCTACATTACAGTGAGTCAGAGTGGCACGGGCTGATGTCACAGCCTCTGACAATCCGAGCAGGCTTTGTATTCAATAGACTACATCGCTCGCTGTGATTGGCTCAGCGCCGTATGGCTCCAACTTCGATTGAGAAGAAGGAAATCTAGGCAATATGAAGCCTTAGAAGAGGGATCGTCTTTCCTCAGAAGGGGGGGGGGGGGGGTCATCCTATACAGTGAGTATAGGCAAAAATTTAGGAAATACAGCAGCATTAGGGGGTCGTCTTATACGTCCGGTCGTCTTATACACCGGAAAAAAATGTTGGTGTAAAACCGTAATGCCTCGTACACATGGTTGGACTTTTGACCGTGCAAAAGTCTGCGTGAGTCCGTCGGAAAGAAAGAACAGGTTCTCTATCTTAGGTCCGTCAGACTTTCGACAAAAAAAGTCCGATGGAGGCTACACACGGCTGGACATTCCGAGGAAAAAAGCCAGTCGGACTTTTTTTCCCGAAAAGTCCGACCGTGTACAGGCATTAGACCGCATAGAGTATTTTGATGCTCAAGTTGAGTATCTGCAACAAGGGTCTTCAGAAGAGGGTTAGTGGATGCTCACCGTCCAGTAGCATGCACTGTATTGGGTGAAAAAATTGTCATAGCTAAAATGTCACTATTTTGCATAAATCTGCTTTGTAAATCACCAGGCAACCCCCTTTATCGTGCACTGGCTTTGTAGGTATAAGCCAACGCCAATAGTCACAATCTATTTATAGTGTAATTGACATTACACCAACATTTGCCGTTTTTAGAGTACATCATGCGCTATACTGTTGCTACCATTTCTAAATTAAGTTAATAGAATTGCATCTTGATATGGCGCAGTCATTTACCCCGTAGGATCCCGACGCACTGGTACATGTACATATACTTCTGTGCAGTTCTCTTAATCTGACCATGAACTTGAAGGTTTGACCGCATGTAATGCCCCGTACACACGATTGGACCTTAGTCCGACCAAATTTGCATCGGAATTCCATCGGAGTACGAGACCATGTTCTCTATCTAAACTCTGATGGAATTCATCGGAATTTGCAATGGAATTACTTCGATCGTGTGTACGGGCATAATGGATCTCTATCGCTGCATGTGCGCCTCAAAAACCTGTATGCTGATTAAAAATGAGGGCAGGATGCATGGAGGATGTAGAGATCACATCTTCTCTTCATACATGCCATCAGACTCTTGACCGGGGGGTTTTATTTATTTTTTACCTGTCCACCAGTTATGTCACCCAACTATTTACTGCTCTGCGCGTCTGTCACATGCAGCAGAGCTGTCCGCTGGAAAAATGAAAGGGCCAGGCTCGGACTGGCCATAGGGCATACCGGGCATATGCCCGGTGGGCCGCATGTCACGTCTCCCCCCCCCCGTGTAACATGCATGGGGTCCAGAACTGTTAGGGGGGTGTCTGTGTAACAAACTGTGGAGGGCTGTGTAATGTAAAGGGGTCCAGAGGGGCAGGGTGCTGTGTAATGTAAAGGGGTGCAGGGTGCTGTGTAATGTAAAGGGGTCCAGGGTGCTGTGTAATGTAAAGGGGTCCAGAGGGGCAGGGTGCTGTGTAATGTAAAGGGGCCCAGAGGTGCAGTATGCTGTATAATGTAAAGGGGCCCAGAGGTGCAAGGTGCTGTGTAATGTAAAGGGGTCCAGGGTGCTGTGTAATGTAAAGGGGTCCAGAGGGGCAGGGTGCTGTGTAATGTAAAGGGGCCCAGAGGTGCAGTATGCTGTATAATGTAAAGGGGCCCAGAGGTGCAAGGTGCTGTGTAATGTAAAGGGGTCCAGGGTGCTGTGTAATGTAAAAAGGTCCAGAGGGGCAGGGTGCTGTGTAATGTAAAGGGGCCCAGAGGTGCAGGGTGCTGTGTAATTTAAAGGGTCCAGAGGTACAAGATGCCGGGAACCCCACATCCCATCATTTACCGCAGCCGCCGCGGCGCTTCGCGGCTGCGGTTAATGATGGGATCAGTCTGAAAAATGCCCGGGCCTGTTTTTTGTCCCAGTCCAGGCCTGGAAAGGGACATATTCCTTGCCAATAGCTTTTATCAGCATGAATACTATATGCATGTATTAAACGTTCAGTAATGCTTACGTATAAAATGACTGTATATATACAAATATTACCCATCAAGTTTACCAGTAGCCAACCAGAAAACCTATTCAGCTCATTACCACTATACACTAGATTTGCAGCATTGAATGTGACATTCACTCAACATTCACTGCAGGTATACAGTATTGTTATGGTGCGTGGATTTAATGACAGTGAATGTTTGCTCAATGTGAATTCACTGCTTGAGATGTAAAATGTTGTAGTTGACCAAGGGTAATCCATGCTTAAATGCTTATAGAAACTAACGGGCAGGGATGTGCCATTATTATCTTCATATGACACTTCAAAAGCTTATTCTTTTGGGTACAGGCTCAGTTCTCTTGCTGGGATATAAATCCTCAGTGGGAAATTCTCAGCTGTCATAAATATTGGACAGTGTCCAAAGTACAGCATGGCACAGTGATAGACACTTACCTCTGGTTTGGAATATGAGCAGATGATGTTTCTAGTCTTAATGAGTAAATAGAACAAAATCATTTAAACAATTGCTATACAGTAACATCTCCTGTAAACCTTGCCAGAATATTTTGTACAAACATAATTGCATGGTGTGGAAATTGGCAAGAGATATAGAGATCATTTTAATGGATAGTATATGTGATTTCAAGGGCATTTGCATATTTGATTAAGTGTGTTTGAATGAATGGTACATTCCCAACCAGCATTTGCTTTTCATCACCTTTGAGGTTTCTATTTTTGCGCTATAAACAAAAATAGAGCGACAATTTTGAAAAAAGCAATATTTTTTACTTTTTGCTATAATAAATATCCCCATTTTTTTTTTTTTTTAAAAGCAATTTTTTTTCTCAGTTTAGGCCGATACGTATTCTTCTACATATTTTTGGTTCAAAAAATCGCAATAAGCGTATATTAATTGGTTTGCTAGGGGATAGTTTTATGGCATTTTTATTATTATTTTTTGTTTTACTTGTTATGGCGGCGATCTGCGATTTTTTTTTATCGTGACTGTGACATTATGGCAGACACATCAGACACTATTTTGGGACCATTCACATTTATACAGTGATCAGTGCTATAAAAATGCACTGATTACTGTATAAATGTGACTGGCAGTGAAGGGGTTAACCACTAGGGGTGCGGGAAGGGGTTAAGTGTGTCCTAGGGAGTGATTCTAACTGTTAGGGGGCGTGGCTACATGTGACACGTCACTGATCGCTGCTTCTGATGAGATGAAGCAGACGATCAGTGACATGTCACCAGGCAGAACACCCGTTTTGCCGTTCTGTGACCTGATCGCGGGACACTAGCGGACATAGAGTCCGCAGGTCCCGGGGGCATGGTCACGGAGACCGTGGTACGCACGCGCCCGCTAGGGGGCAGGATTCAAAGCAACATATATGTGTTGCTTTGCCTGCCCGTGCCATTCTGCCGATGTATATCTGCGTTAGGCAGTCGGCAAGCGGTTAAAATGCACTCATGCTTGCCTGCATTATCTTAATTGGGTACGCATTTTTACGAGTATGAATGTTTTCCTTCAGTAATGCACATCCTCTTCTCACCGTTAATGGCATGTACACTATTGGGTAAAAAAAGTTGAATTTATATTTGGCAGACCAAATATAGGGTTTAGGGTTTACGTACACTTTAAATCGTAGTTTGTAGCAGTGGCTGATGCTCAATATTATTTGAGGGGGGGGGGGAGAGACTAACACCACCCCCTAAAACTCCCTGGCCAATCAGGGCTTCCTGATTGGTCGGGAGGAGAATGAGGAAGACAAAAGCGAATATTAATTCGCTAGTGTCACACAAGTGGGGGGGCTCGGGGCACAGTGCTTCAAGACCACCCTTTTTTAAGCCAATTAGAGTCCCAGGCTCTAATCATGTGCTTCAAGAAAAAAAAAACCCTATTGGAATCCATGCGTCTGGTGCCCCGCATGTAGATTAGGGGGCCAGATGCGTGGATAGGGGGCGGTGCCCCTGTGCCCTGCATTACTGGCCGCCACTGGTTTGTAGGTTCTGTTTTGGCTCCATTGGCCACTAGCCCTATATAAACAGTTGAATCAGCCACTTTGAATTGAGATGGAAAATGACATGCCATTAACCCACAGAAAAGGCTGATCATTTATAGGAAGACTAGTGCCCCATCGTTGGTGTCAGCGGTAAGAATAGTGCTTCATCGTTGGTGTCAGTAGGAAGACTAGTGCCTCATCGTTGGTCACAGTGATAGAAATAGTGCCCCATCATTGGTGTCATCTGGATCAATAATGCACAATCGTTGGAATTAGTGGAAGGAACAGTATCCCATGATTGGTTTCAGTAGGAAGAATAGTGCCCTACCGTTGGTGTCAGTGGGAGCAATCGTGTCTTTTATCAGTGAGAGGAACAGGGCACAAATGACTGGATAAAGGCAAGAAAGGGACCACAGTTTAGAGACCACTGATACAGTATAAACTAAAGTATCTACTTTTCCTCTATTGACCTGGTTTGTTGTATTTCTGTAATGAATGCACATTGCAGGTTTGGGCTCTGCTGATATTTACTTCTGCCCTGCCTTATTGGCTGAACACCACTTCTGCATTCTGCAAGCTGATTGCATGATTTTATATCCAGTTCTTCCTTGGGTTGACTCTATTTTTTTCTCTGTTAACTATCCTGTTATCGAGTTGCATGCAGAAGACTAGTAAGCATGCCATAACTGGGGACTGCTATGGAGAACGGCTCATCATGCCGGCCTGGAATCTGTGGCATCTGGCAGCACATGCAGTATCTAGTTACAGCTCACCAGTCACTAGAATCCATTGGTTGGAGAAAGAAATGTGATTGCTAACGCTGATTTGCTTTCACTAATGTACACAAGGACATATACCGTATATACTTGATTATAAGCCGACTCGAATATAAGCCGAGGCACCGAATTTTACCACAAAAAATGGGAAAAAGTATTGACTCGAGTATAAGCCAAGGGTGGCCATCCGCATGCCTCACTGTGCCTCACTGTGTCCATGTGCATGCCTCACTGTGTCCATGTGCATGCCTCACTGTGTCCATGTGCATGCCTCACTGTGTCCATGTGCATGCCTCACTGTGCCCATGTGCATGCCTCACTGTGCCCATGCCTCACTGTGCCTCACTGTGTCCATGCCTAGACTTACGTTTAACATGGGAGTATATAGAAGGGGTGCCCGGCTTTGAAAAATCGTTGCTCCCCGGCTGTAGGTCTCCCAGACAGCAAACTTGTAGAGGAGGAGTGGGGCTACATGTGTGCCAAGTTTGGGGTCCAGGAGACCTACGGCCGTCCGGTACCGGGTCCTCAAAGTCCAGGAGATCAGGGGCAAAAAGGTGACTCGAGTATAAGCCGAGGGGGGGATTTTCAGCATAAAAAAAGTGCTGAAAAACTTGACTTATACTCGAGTATACACGGTAATGGTGGCAACAAGACAAGAGGACTTTCAATGGCCGGAGGGCAATGGCAAGCCTGTGTACCTGGTGCTCTTAGGATGGTTCTGCCTGAGAAAACATGCTCTCTCCTTTTCATGACCCAGATAATATCTGATATCCTGACATCAGTCTGTTATCTCTAAATGTAACTGTCGGCATTGGGCGCCTTACAGATATTACAGAGCATTAAGATTGCCTGAAGATCTTCTTTCCAGTATCATTCAAAAACATATGCACATTGATAGTAATGATATTGTTTGTCTCTTTACTTTAAGAGGGAACTTCCCTCTCTCAACCAACATTGACTATTTTTAATCCTTCTGTTGCTTCCGTTACAAAAATAGATTGGAAAGTACAGTATATCATATTTGCTTGCTTCCTGGTTTCCATGCCTAGGCAAATGTCCTACATCCCAGGAGTCTTCAGTATAGGAGGAGGGGCTTTCTCAGCACACCCTCTCCTGTCTGCATGCCTGAGCTAAGGGCAGGAGGATTCCAGGAAGTAAATGCTACATGAGTCACCTACGCTTATTCAAGATGGCCAAGGCCAGAAATGCTAGGAGATGTTTTTCTTAACAATATAAAGCATGGAGTCATAGATGGATAAGGGAATTTCATTTGAATATATTTAAAATTAATTAAATGGTGTTTTTAGTTTGTGGTGCTTAGATGAAGTATAGATCCACTCCCTGGCGGTGTTTCTGAGTGTGGCTCGGGGGGAATTTTTCATACCAAAAGCGGTAACCCCAAGCCAGACTCGGGATCGCATTGCAGGATACAGGGAAAGTTACTTACCTTGTCCCTGCAATGTCTCCCCGATGGGTGTGTGTGAGCTGTCAACTCGCTCGATTCAAACTGGTGACTGCCGAGCTCCGTTCCCTGCGAGCGGCGCGACGCACAGGGGCAGAGTTCGGCGGCAAATTCAAAAAATGAAAAACACAGTATAGATACAGTACACTGTAATCTTACAGATTACAGTACTGTATAAAATAATTACACATTCCCTTTGTCTCTAGTGGTCTGTCCAGTGCCCTGCATGCATTTTTATATTATAAATACTGTTCTTTCTGGCTGGAAACTGGAGATTGTCCATAGCAACCAAAAAGTGTCCGTTTACTTCAAACGTGGTTTTAGACCAGCTAGAAAACAGCGATAATAAATTAGAATCACTTGCAGAATTGAGCAATAGTGATTTGTGGGGAAATTCGTCATCAAACACTGAAAGTAACGACAGCGACAATTCTGCAACTGAGCAAATTTCAGTGTTTTTGATTTGATTACATTATTGAATCATTTATATTTTAATTACATTATTATTTTTTAATAATTTTTTTATATTATAATTTATGATTTTGTTTCAAACTTTATTATACCTGGGATGTCTACTAGACTCTTGTTTGGTCAGATTTAAGTGAGTTATTCCTAATGCCCTGTACACACGACCGGTTTTCCTGACATGCCAAAACTCAATGTTTTTCCCGACGTGATTCCTCTCAAGCCTGCCTTGCATACACACATTCAGTCAAAACGCTTGAGCAAAGCGTGGTGACGTCCAACGCGTACAACGGCACTATAAAGGGGACATTCCATTCAAATGGCGCCACCCTTTGGGCTGCTTTTGCTCATCCTCGTGTTGGTAAAAGTTTGGTGAGAGACGATTTGCGCTTTTCAATCTTTGTGCTTTTCAGTCCGTTACAGCGTGACGAATGTGCCATCTCTATTACGAACGCTAGTTTTGCCAGAACGAGCGCTCCGGTCTCATACTTGATTCTGAGCATGCACATTTTTTTTCCCTCGGAAAAGCATACACACGAGCGGTTTTCGCGACGAGAAAAAGACTGAAGGGAAACACGACGGAATAAAAAAATAGAGCAGGTTCGAATTTTTTTGCGGGCAGTTTTCTCGTCGGGGGACAACTGCTTTGGAGCATACACACGACCAGTTTTCACGACCAATCTAAAAAATGGCAGTTTTCTCGTCGGGAAAACTGGTCGTGTGTACAAGGCATTAGAATTACAGACCTACAATATAAAACGCCAAATTTCAATGCAAAATAATGGTACCGCTTTCAGCACCAAAAATCTGAAAGAATCATACCGCCAGGGAGGTTAAGAGATTGGGAGATTGTTTATTGGCTGGAAATTTCTGGCAGACAATATTCCCTGATCTAGGACCATGAGCTTGTCTTCTGCAGTGTCCTCAGACAGAATGATTGTCATCCAATTAATAATTGGGCCCAATTTGGACATTTTCACTTAGAGGTGTACAGTAAAACCTTGGTTTGCGAGCATAATTCGTTCCAGAAACATGCTTGTAATCCAAAGCACTTGTATATTTTTTACAGGGTATAAAAGAGAAGAGAGGCACCTCTAAGTGTAACAATACGTTGCTAAATGTTGTACCTTCATTAAATGTAACCATATTGTTACACTAATGCCGCGTACACACGATCGGTCAAACCGATGAGAACGGTCTGAAGGACCGTTGTCATCGGTTAACCGATGAAGCTGACTGATGGTCAGTCGTGCCTACACAGCATCGGTTAAAAAACCGATGGTGTCAGAATGTGGTGACGTAAAACACAACGACGTGCTGGAAAAAAACGAAGTTCAATGCTTACAAGCATGCGTCGACTTGATTCTGAGCATGCATGGATTTTTAACCGGTTAAATTTAAAACAAGATTGCTTTTTTTAACCTATGGATAAATAACCGATGGGGCCCACACACGATCGGTTTGGTCCGATGAAAACGGTCCATCAGACCATTCTCATCGGTTTGACCGATCGTGTGTACGCGGCATTAGAGGCTCCTCTCCATTTGTATACTCAGTTGTGACATGACGCCACTTTTATATCAAGACATCGCTTGTATATCAAGGCAAAATGTATTAAAACATTTTGCTTGTCTTGCAAAACGCTCTCAAACCAAGGTTTTACTGTGTGTGTGTGTGTGTGTGTGTGTGTGTGTATATGTGTATATATGTATATGTGTGTATATATATATATATGTATATGTATATATATATATATATGTGTGTGTATATATATATATATATATATATATATATATATATATATATATATATATATATATATATATATATATATATATATATATATATATATATATATATATATATATATATATATATATATATATATATATATAATATATACACACACACAGCAGTAAAACTTTGAGTTTTGAGGCCTTTATGGATTCCTATGCCACATTGTAAATGACTGTTTGCTGTCTGCTGATGAATTACAGTGGTGGTCAATATGAGGCCTCCTTGTTTGCAGTTCTTTGTGCAAATCTGTTTACATACCAGTTAATTTTTAAAGATTTTTTAAATCTAAATCAAAGTGATTATAAAATAATTATTGCGGGTCGGTCAGTCTGATAATCTGTGTGTATGCTTGACCCCTCTTGCAATAATCGGCTGTGTGTGGGCAGCTGCTCGGATGCCAGAATCCCCAGAGACCTTTCCATGGACAGAAGGAAATGACGCCCTATTGATCTAAAAGATCCGGTCCAGCTGCACCACACTCTCTTCATCCTTTCCTTCTGCATATCCCTTTATCCCATATAACTGTATGAGCCCTGAGCCATTAACTAGAAACACACTGCTATGGGAAGCTGCTAAATAGTGTAACAAGGCCAGGGGACACTTCAGACTCGGAGGAGACTAAAATGAAGACATATTCATTTATTTTGTCTTTTATCTTTATGTATTGTGTTTGGGATGAGCAGAAGCTCATCTTTTACCCTCTATGGTGTGGTGTCTTCATACATATGTACTGCTGCAGAATAGCTGCTTGTTGAGATGCTCCCTCCCTTTTGTTAACAGTGTGATGCCGCGTACACACGATCATTTTTCGGCATGAAAAAAACGTTGTTTTAAAAAAATGTCATTTAAAATGATCGTGTGCGGGCTTCACATCATTTTTCAGCCTCTGAAACACGACAATGTTTGTTTTTTTCGAACATGCTGCATTTTTAACAACGTTTTAAACTATGTCATTTTTCAGGTTGTAAAAAATGATCGTGTGTGGGCTAAAACGACCGTAAAAACCTGCGCATGCTCAGAAGTAAATTATGAGACTGGAGCGCTCGTTGTGGTAAAACTACCGTTAATGGAGTAAGCACATTCATCGCGCTGTAACACACAGAAAAGCGCGAATCGTCTTTTACTAACACGGAGTCAGCTAAAGCAGCCCCAAGGGTGGCGCCATCCGAATGGAACTTCCCCTTTATAGTGCCGTTGTACGTCACCGCGCTTTGCTAGAGCATTTTTAAAAAAACGATGGTGTGTGGGCAACGTCGTTTTAATGATGAAGTTGGAAAAACTTAATTTTTTTTCATGCAGAAAAATGATCGCGGCATAAGGCAAAAATGGATTTAGTGAAAATGTGTTTTTGTGCTTTAATTTGGTTCCCAATTGAACCATTATTTTATTATTACACAGCCTGGGATGAGAGTGGATAGAATTGAGTCTTGCTTGTCAATTTATAAACTTTTGTATTGATTTTTGGTGTGCACTAATGCACTCCAAACCCAGTTTGTGCACTTAAGGCCTCATGCACACTGGATGTTCTAAAAACCCCAGTAACATTAGCTGTAGAAAGCTGTAGCTGTAGAGTGAGTTTTTTAGCGTTTTTGCAGTAGTGTTTTTAGCTGTAGCGTTTTTTTTTTTCAAAACTATAGTCCCACAAAAGCTTATGGCTCAAAAACACTGATAAATTTTGAATAGCCATGTTTTTCAGTGTTTTTTGGCGTTCTTAAGCTTTTATCTGAGTTATGCCGCGTACAGACGATCGGAATTTCCGAAAACAAAACTATTTTTTTCCGACAGGATTTGGTCTCAAACTTGTGTTGCATACACACGGTCACACAAATGTTGTCGGAAATTCCAAACGTCAAGAACGCGGTGACGTACAATACTACGACAAGCCTAGAAAATAAAAGGTAAATGGTTCCGAGACAGGAAAATATCCGATGGGGCCTACACACGGTCGGAATTTCCGACCAAAAGCTCACATCGAACATTTCTTGTCGGAAATTCCAATCCTGTGTACGCGGCATTAGAACATTTTTACAGCTGAAAAACTCCTCTCAAAACCCTCGAGTTCTGGGTTTTTTTTCCAACAAGAAACGCCCTGCCAAAAACTACTGATAACAGCCTATGTGTGCATGGACATGAAGAAGGGCACAGCAGTAAAATAATTTGCATGTCTACTGATGTAATCAGAGGACCAGATATTCTGTGGGAAAACATGGTGCAGGACGATGTGGGGGATTTGAAAAAAGAAAACATTCATACTCACCAGGGCCGGATTAACAATGGGGCTGATGGAGCTGCAGCTCCAGGCCCCTTTCTCAAGATAGGCCCATTTGCCCAAAAAAAAAAAAAAAAAAAATTTTTTTTTTTTTTTAAGATTTTTTTTTTCTAAGATCGAATTTGGGGGGTTGTAGCTCGATGACCAGAGGTCACAGAAACCCCACATTTGGGGGTAGGCATGGGAAGAGCTACCCCACAACTGGTCAAAATATGGGACGGCTATCATTTATGGTTCCGGAGATATGGGCCTGCTTGCACAGCCTGTCAGAAGCTACATACAGAGCGGCCAATATAAATACAAGCTGACACACTACAGCAGACTGATAGGATCACAGTGCTTATAATAATTATTTGTATATTACTCATGGTAATTAACCCCTTGCCACCCAGGCCAATTCTGACACTTCTCTACTACATGTAAAAATCATCATTTGTTTTTTGCTAGAAAATTACTCTATGGTGGTCTTTGCACTTTTTATGTTGCAGGGTACAGAGCTGCACGATTCTGGCTAAAACGAGAATTGCAATTTTTTTGCTTAGAAGATAGATGACGATTCTCTCACGATTGTTGCGGCGTAACATCATCTTTCACATTAAAACAAAAAAAAAAAATGGGCTAACTTCACTGTTTTGTTTTTATGGTTTTTATTATTCATTGAAGTGGGAAAATGCAGTGTGACATAACATATTGCAGCAATAGCCATTGTATTCCCTAGAGTCTCTGCTAAAATATATATAATGTTTGGCAGTTCCAAGTAATTTTCTAGCAAATAATATTGCTTTCTAACTTAAGAAACAAGTGTTGGACTTTAAGTGGTTAAATTTAGTTACAATGTTAGTTAGTTACAATGTTTCATTTTGTTTACAAACTTCGCAGACTGCCCAGATTTGTTCTTTACACACAGAAGTGTATCCCTTTGATCTAAGAAGGAAGTGTCAGTTACAATGTTTCCTGTTAAAAACTTGGCAGACTGCCCAGATATTTTCTTTTGACAGCTATAAGTCTCTCCACTTGTTATATGAAAGAATCAGCAAACTCTACATTGGAGATCGTCAGGGGGGTTGAATCGACATCACGGTTTTTTTAACGATTAATTGTGCAGCTCTAGCACGGTATTTGCGCAGCAATTTTTCAAACATGTTTTTTTTTTAAAAAATGTTTCATTCATTAAAAAAACAGTTAGTTAAGTTAGCACAATTTTTTTTGGTATCCTAAGCGATGCTTTACATTTTTTTAGGTTACATGTTTAGAGTTACAGAGGAGGTCTAGTACTAGAATTATTGTTCTCGCTCTAACGATCGTGGCGTATGTAACATGTGTGTATCTGGCTCTGATACTACCAGTGCCTACCCAGCCACTGACTAGTATCTCTCCCCAGCCTGTCCCCACACACCCTCTCACCTGCTGACCTGTGGATGGGGGAATCACTCCTGCAGTGTTATTGTGTTCTGCCAGTGCGTACAATGATCAGTGTTGCTAACTTTAGCTGGCAGCACTGATTGTTTTAAGAAAAAAAAAAAACAGGCTGGTTGTACTCAAGTTGATTAATAGATTGACTTGTGTAAAACCAGCTAGCCCATACATAGATCGACTATGGCTGGTCTCTGCATAATTGGCGTAATTTCAATCCATGTATGACCCGCTTAACCACTACGCAGTCCCTAAATATCCTTCCACTCCTGTACATAGTGCTCACTGTCATACTCTCCACACTCCTCTCCTGTACATAGTGCCCACTGTCATACTCTCCACACTTCTCTCCTATACATAGTACCCACTGTCATACCCTTCACACTCCTCTCCTGTACATAGTGCCTGCTGTCATACACTTCTCTCCTGTACTTAGTGCCCACTGTCGCACCCTCCACACTCCTCTCCTGTACATACTGCTCACTGTCATACCCTCCACACTCCTCTCCTATACATAGTGCCCACTGTCATACCCTCCACACTCCTCTCCTATACATAGTGTTCACTGTCATACCCTCCACACTCCTCTCCTATACATAGAGCCCACTATCATATCGTCTACATTCCTCTCCTGTACATACTGCCCACTGTCATACCCTCCACACTCCTCTCCTGTACATACTGCCCCATCATACCCTCCACACTTCTCTCTGGTACGTACTACCCTCTGTCATACCCCCTCACTCTTCCTGTACATACTGCCCATTGTCATACCCTTCACACTCCTCTCCTGTACATAGTGCTTTTTTCCGTACCCTTTGTACTCCTCTCCTGTACATAGTGCCCACTGTTAGACCCTCCACATTCCTCTCCCTCACCTGCACATACTTCCCACTCATATACCGTCCATACTCCTCCCCTATGTCGCTTACCCACAAAAACAGTTCTTTAAAATTATACTGAATATCCTCAATGTTACCAGCTCTAGAATGGACACACTTTTGTTAGTTCAACTAAAGGAAATATCAGTTCTCATATTTGTTCTGCCCCATTATTAGTACTCATTTAATTTTGTGATTACTACTATGATGTATAGAGGAACATCGGGGATCTCAGCTACTCTAAATATAGCACTTATATAAAAAAGTGGCACTGAAAATATTTTTTAAATGTTGGCAACTGTGCACTTAGGCACTGCCCAAGGGCCATCGTCCACCGGGTCAGTAGGGGGCCCCATGAGAGGCTCCTGGGATCCTGTGATAATAAAGCGGTAGTAAACTTTCCTGACTTTTCTTCACCCGGTCTTCCTTCTGGGTTCTGTGCCTTTGGTCACTTGCCTTGGCTGGGCTGCGTTCATGTCATTCCCACGCATTTATTTATTATTTATTACACCCCATTCACACCTCCGCGACAAAACGCCCGACGCCGGCCGCTCGTGCCGCTGGAGGGGAGAATTCCCATTGCTGTCTATGAGATGGTTCACATCTCATAGACGCCGTACACCTGCGGCATGAAAAAAAGTCCCGGACCCTTTTTTTCAGGCGGCATTGGCGTTCGGCCATACAAAGCAATAGGAAGGATTTGTAAAAAAAAAGTTACACTATTCGCGGCAAAATACGCTGCGTACGCGGCGTTACTTGTCGCGGAGGTGTGAATGCAGCCTAAAAGGCCCCACCAAAATCCTCGGCACCAGGCCCATGATGTTCTTAATCTGGCCCTGATACTCACTTATGTAGATTCAGCACTGTTCCACTGCTGCGTCCGTCCTCTACCGGCTCTACACCGAGTGACTGCCAGCCACTGGTTCACTGCTCTTCTTCTCCAATGCTCGCTGGAGCGCCAGGCTATGGTGGGAGCAGCAGTGTATGCGCACGCCGACAGGGTACTCCAGCTGTGCCGCCCCAGGAGCCAGGTCGCTAATACTAGTCGCAACTGCGACCTGGCGCCCGGGGGTTGGTCGAGCCCTGATCTAAGGCAAGCTAATAATTGCATATTTTGGTTATATGGGTGTGCTATTTAGGTCTTTTGGACACATTTTGTTTTCAATAGTCATACTTATATCTTTTATGAGCATTAAATCATTGACTTGGCTTATTTTATGTTATGACTAGGGCTGCAACTAACGATTATTTTCATAATCGATTAGTTGGCCGATTATTGTTTCGATTAATCGACTAATCGGATAATCTTAAAACAAAAGTGTGGTGTACAATTTAGTTAATATGTAAATAAAAAATAAAAAAGGGCAATTTATTCTTAAATATCCATATGCAGTGGTAAATATAACCAACTACAGTAATTGTAATGCCTTCTATTACCTCCACTTTCTCTGGGTTCAGATGCTGATCTTCCCTGCACAGTCTTTTAAAGTGATTTTTTTTTATTAACAAACTTGTTATACTTACCTGCTCTGTGTAATGGTTTTGCACAGAGCAGCCCAGATCCTCCACTTCTGGGGTCCCTCGCCGATGCTTCGGACTCCTCCTGCCTTCATAGTGCCTCAATAGCAAGCTGCAAAGTATAGTATAGAGCGCTATAGCAAGGTAAAAAAACTTCTGCCTTTAGAACCACTCACTTCCAGGACTACATGTCCCATGAGGCATTGCTCCTCACACTTTCACATTCACAAATTCTCAGGCACTTAGTGACATGTATGGATGGTGTACTGAGCTGTATGTGTGCTGCACTGTATTTCCTGATATGTAAACAAATAATGCATACTATATGCAGGCCAACTAATCAACCGCCCGATTAATCGATTACGAAAATAGTTGGCGACTATTTTCATAATCGATTAGTTGTCGATTAATCGATTAGTTGTTTCGGCCCTAGTTATGACAGTAGCGGAAGGTTTTTGACAAGCCAACCATTATTCATGTATGTTTGCTGTTGAGGTTTTAGGTACCTTTAGTTTAGGCATAGACATCAGATTGTGGTCATTCTGGAGGCGAGAATTTTTTTTTTCTCTCTCCAACATCAGCCAAATAAAATCAATGCAGTTAGTTCCTGCTGCTGAACAAGAGAAGGGTTGTACAGAAGAGTAGTTCTCCCATAGCCAAAGCCTTTTATTGACAATACATCCTGTTATGAACAAAACACAGATGTTAAACAGGTAAAAAATGTATTCTGTCACTTTATCATCTGTCATGGCAAAAGAAACCCTGGGGTAGATTATGGTAGCGCTGCGCAGTTTTTACGGAGGCGCAGGGCACCGTTTTTGCCCTGCTCCCCCGCAAATTATCTGCGCTACCCTTGATTCACGGAGCAGTAGCTCCGTAAATTGCGTAAGCGCTCCGGCAAAATGCCCAGCATAAGCGTGCGCAATTTAAATGATCCCGTAGGGAGCGGGAATCATTTAAATTAGGCGCGTTCCTGCGCCGAGCGTAGGGCGCATGCTCCGTCGGGAAACTTTCCCGACGTGCATTGCGGCAAATGACGTCGCAAGGACGTCATTTGCTTCAAAGTTAATGTGAATGGCGTCCAGCGCCATTCACGGTTCACTTACGCAAACGACGTAAAATTTAAACTTTGCGACGCGGGAACGACGGGTATACGTAGCATTGGCTGCCCCTGCTATTAGCAGGAGCAGCCTTACGCGAAACCCGACGGACGGAAACAACGTAAACTGCGTACGTAGGGCTCGTGTAACGTTGTGAATCGGCGTTATATGCAATTTGCATACTATACGCTGACCACTACGGGAACGTCCCCTAGCGGCCATCGTAAGAATGTAGCCTACGATACGATGGCATAAGAAGCCTTATGCCATTCATATCTTAGGCTGCAGTCGGCGTATCGAGGTTCCTGAATCGGGAGCATTCGATACGCTGGGGCAAGTAAGCAATTGCGCTGCGTAACTAGTGTGTGTGTGTGTAACCTAGAGGGCAATGGGTAATCTACCCTTTCCATACTTTAGTGGATTTATTCCTTTGTCCAATGGATAGTTTTGTGTTTCTTTTAGTAATCCTTTTCCTTGCTGTTTTTCTGTTTTTTTATTTTCCTGAATCACATATTTCTGCTTGTTAGATTTACTCTAGGGAGTAATAGAGCGAGGGGAGCGTGGGTCTAGAAATCCCTTCTTCCCGGCACTGGCTAAACCAAATCCGCTTAGTCTGGCTCTGCTAAGGATTACCAGTGCTTATGGGCTCACAGCACACATTCACAATGCTGTTCTGTGCTCTGTGAACCGCTGTAAGGTGAACTATGGGGTTTGCTAAATAAATATACTGAATATACATGCTGTTTATATATGACAAAATGGGATTGATTTACTAAAACTGGAAGCTGGTTCGTTTCCCTGCAGAGCTACACCAGATTTTGCACATTCCAGTTTTTTTTTTTTGTCAAAGCTTAAAGTTGTAAATGCAGAAACTGGGGCTGACTGCACAGACTTGGTCATGTAACGTGTGACGTCACTTTTAAAGATTCAGGGCCAGATCCACAAACGAATTACGCCGGCGTATCTATGGATACGCCGCGTAATTTTTAAAATGCCCCGTCGTATCTGTGTTTTGTATCCACAAAACAAGATACGACTGAATCTGGGCTCGATCAGACAGGCGTACGTCTTAGTACGCCGTCTGATCGTAGGTGCATATTTACGCTGGCCACTAGGTGGCGTTTCCGTCGAATTCCGCGTCGAGTATGCAAATTAGCTAGATACGGCGATCCACGAACGTACGTCCGGCCGGCGCATTTTTTTACGTTGTTTCCGTAAGGCTTTTTTCGGCTTATAGTTACCCCTGCTATGAGGCGTATCCTATGTTAAGTATGGCCGTCGTTCCTGCATCGAATTTTGAAAATGTTACGTCGTTTGCGTAAGTCGTTCGCGAATAGGGCTTTGCGTAGAATGACGTCACCGTCGTAAGCATTGGCTTGGTCCGGTTTAATTTCGAGCATGCGCACTGGGATACCCCCACGGACGGCACATGCGCAGTTGAAAAAAATAATTAATTTACGTCGGGTCAAGACGTATTTACATAAAGCACGCCCCCATCACATCCATTTGAATTGCGCGCCCTTACGCTGCCTAAGTTGCGCTACGCTGCCGTAACTTAGGATGGAAAGTCTTTCAGGATACAAAAAAAAACTTTACAGCGGCGTAGCGTATCAGAGATACGCTACGCCGGACGGAGGAATGTGCCGCGCTACGTAGATCTGCCCCTCAGACCTCTGCAGTCAGACTCACAGAGAGCGGAACTGGATGCTTTTGCAGACCGCTCTGCAAATCGGTGACATTGCATTTGTATCACCCATAGGATTAATACCTTTTCAGCAAAGACATACCAGCCACTGTGGGTGTGGTTTATTTTTAGTATCTGCGCTTAAGCTACTGAACTTTGTAAACAGGCATTTTACCACAGGTGCAAAGTAGTCCTAGGAAAACATATGCATAGGTGCCTTAATCTCATTCTGCTGGGAAAAAAAATTAAAAATATTATTATGCAATATTTCACCTTTATGGTATATGTTACGATGTACATTTTGGAGAGAGGGTCATAGTTAAAGAATTATTTTATGGTTTAAGTGCTCAGGTAGGGTTGGTTTACTTTGGTATGGGGTGCTTTACTTTAGGGGAGTGTTTTTTATTTAGTTGCAGTTAGGGTGGTTTCAATGTTTGCACTTATTCTTGAAAGAGAGGTACAGTATGTTTTTTGTTTTTCAAGAGAAAATGTATACTTGCCTAAATGGATGCAGCATCAGAGCGATGCTGCATCTGTCACCTGGCTTCTCTGCACTGAGAACGAGCCACTGAACATCGCCGATGACTCGTTCCCACGCTTCCCTGAGTGGAGAGCTGCTGACTGTCAGTCAGCCTCTCTGCTCGTCCACGCTCATTGGAGCGCTGAGCTGTGGAGAGGTGGGAAGTGGCCCTCTCAGCAGCTCGCTGAGACTGCCATCAATCAAGGCAGCTGGCGGATCCAGGCTTCGGAAGTCGTGATGAGGTGTTGTCTCGACTGATGGCAGTGACGTCAGCGGAGAGCAGACTTCAGAGCGCTCTCCACGGAAAACGGGTCACAGGAGTGCAAAACGAATTGCACTCCTGTGACACAGAGGAGAAGCCCAGCCAAAAAAAGCTCAGGCTGGACTTCTCCTTTAATGCTTCAAGCTACGTAATGAAAACCAGCAACACTTATCTTTCATCGGCAAGAAGATGTATACTACTGAATTTGAGGCTGGGTTCACACCAGTGCGAACAGACATTGCATGTGATTCGCACTGCATTGCTGTGAACATCACATGCCACTTCTGTGCGATGCAAATTAAGCCTTACAAACTGTCCGCACTGGAATTTGATCGCATGGGCGTCCACACCCATGCAATTCGATCTCTGTACCATTTAACAGTTCACACGGTGATCTGAGAAACAATCTGGGGGGATAGCATTAACTTTCTGACATGCGATGCGGGAACCTGCAATGGAATCGCGTATGTGTGAGCCGAGACTTAAATCTACGACTTTGCTGACCTCTCCTTCTGGAAATGCTAGTTGCCTGGCTGTCATGTTCATTAATTGGCTTCAAAACTTTGAAAGAATGGAGTAAGAGTGGATGTAAACCCCCCAATATATATATATTTTTTTTGATGTCACAATGTAGAGTATAAGATTTCCTATCATCTGTGCCCAGTCTTGCCACACAGAGTTAATCCAGCTCTGAGCAATCCTCTTTTATTGTTCAGTGAAAATGACCAGACTTCCAGAAAAAAACCTGTCTAAATAAAAAGTCCTTTCCTCTCTCCTTGCTTTGAGTGACAGGTTATTTACATGTTTAGCTTGGACATGTTTATCATATGTTATGTCATGTTTATCATAATATGAGGTGATCCACAGTATAAAAAGTGAGAAATCCACCCCTCCCCCACATAGCACATCCTGGTAATATACAATGAACTGTGGATCACCTCATATTTTGGTAGTTTCATGATTACACTAAAAGTGACTTAAAAAATACTGAAACCAGAAGCAGCCAGGCAGCTAGAGTTTTTGGGAGGTGGTCAAAGATGACCACCTTTATCCCTCTCTCCGTACAGGTTTCCTTGAAACAAGAGCCTTGATTTTGCCAGATTTGTTTTTCTTCCATTCTGCTTATTGTGCACTTTTCATGAGCTAAATCCCGTGTGGAGCCCATGGCAAAAATATAATAAATCACTTGGTATTAGATGTATAGTCTTCTTCGCTGGTCCTTATCAAGAAATGTCCAGCCGAATTTGTAATTGACAGTAACTTGTCTGTAAGCCCCTATTCACACTGAATGCAACTTTGTTAATCGTGCTACTTCCACGGTGTGGAATGTACTGTATAGCAAATTAAATCCGATGAATCAAGACCCTGCGCAGTCAGACCTATTGACACAAGTGCACTACAAGTGAACTTTCAAGTGCAGTCGTGTAGGTCTGAAGAAACATGCAAGGGAAATAAAAAACAGCATTTTAGCTTGCACATGATTGTACGATAAAATCGGCAGAGCTTCCCCTCCTTTCAGATCTTCCCCTCAGATCTACAGCGACTGCACTTGCAGTGCACTTGTAGTGCAAAGTGGATTTGCCTTTTGTAAACACCCCCCTAGCCTACCACACGGGGACGAATCCGCTTTCATCGGTCCGCCAGCTCAGCGGGAGATCTCTCTGCTGGTCTCTGCTGAGCTGGCGGATGACGGGTCCCTTTCTGCTCACTGAGCGGGGAGGGGCTTGTCCAGCGCCGCGGTCTCCTATGGAGAGATCGGACGAAAACGGACAGCATGTCCATTTTCATCAGATCTCATCCGATCCGCCATAAACGGATGGCGATGTATAGCCATCCGTCTGATTTGATTGGATGTCAGTGGACATGTCACCGCTGACGTCCGACGCTCCTTAGAGATGTATGGAGCAGCCGTTCAGGTCCATCGACAAAACTGCCAGGCGGACCTGAACGGTCCGACCATGTGAAAGGGGCCTTAGTCATGTCATATGACGGCGATATCAGTATCCTAAGGGAAAGTTGAGTTTATTGTTGGGGAGTTTTATGGTGAAAACCTTACAAAATTAAAGTAGACTGGAATCAGAACAACATTCAGCCGGTGTGCTTATGTTTTTACAAACAATTTAGCTTGACCTTTCAATTTAAAGTGGAGGTTCACCCAAAAACTTAATTTTTAACATTAGATTGATGCTCATTTTGTCAAGGGGAATCGGGTGTTTTTTTTTTAAATCAAAGCAGTACTTACCGTTTTTGAGATGGATCTTCTCCGCTGCTTCCGGGTATGGGCTGCGGGACTGGGCATTCCTATTTGATTGACAGGCTTCCGATGGTCGCATACAGCGCGTCACGATTTTCCGAAAGTAGCCGAACGTCGGTGCGCAGGCGCCTTATAGAGCCGCACCGACGTTCGGCTTCTTTCGGCTACTCGTGACGCGATGTATGCGACCGTCGGAAGCCTGTTAATCAAATAAAAACGCCCAGTGCCGAAGACCATACCCGGAAGCGGTGGAGAAGATCTATCTCTAAAACGGTAAGTACTGCTTCGATTTAAAAAAAAAAACACCCGATTCCCCTAGACAAAATGAGCCTTGATCTAATGTTAAAAATTGTTTTTCGGGTGCACTCCCTCTTTAAGGTTGCCGTATCTCGCTCCAGTCTGGGGCCCTATACAGCTGGGGGGTATCCAAGGAATTTAGCCTGCCTTATGCCGCATACAGACGATCGTTTTTTGTGATGAAAAAAAATGACGTTTTTGAAAACGTCATTTAAAATGATAGTGTGTGGGGAAAATGTCGTTTTATGTCTTCAGAAAAACGACCAAAAAAAAATTCGAACATGCTCGAATTTTTTGTGTCGTTTTTCAAAATGTCATTTTTTGTGTCAATGAAAATGATAGTGTGTGGGCAAAACGACGTTTTTAAACCCGCACATGCCCAGAAGCAAGTTTTGAGACGGGAGGTAAAACTACCATTCATAATGGAGTAAGCACATTCATCACGCTGTAACAGACAAAAAAGCACGAATCATCTTTTACTAACAAGTAACCAGCTAAAAGCAGCCTCAAGGCGAATAGAACTTCCCCTTTAGAGTGCCGTCACTTTGTTCATCATTTTTCAAAATGATGGTGTGTATGCTCCATCGTTTTTGAAAATGAAGTTTCAAAAATGTCGTTTTTTTTCATCACTTCAAACGTCATTTTTTTTTCATCACAAAAAACGACCGTCTGTATGGGGCATGAGGTTAGAAAAGGTTAGGTCTCTCGTTATCTTCATCTTTTTATTTGAGAATCGAATTAAAATACTCTTTATATGAACAAAATTGTAATTTGCCCTTTTATTAAGCAGTAGTTTTATGGTCCAGATTTGAAGGACAGGAATATTTGATGTCCTCTAAAATGCAGGTACGGTGCAGAGGTGAGCAGAAACTGCTTGTAACGAAGATGACAGCTCTCCATAAGAGACTTTCTGTCTTTTGTTCCTGTGTTTACCTGCTGCCTTGGTGATACGCTGTGTTTGTGTGCACTACAGGACACCTCATAATATATCAGCCGGATCAAGGCATGGCCTTCACACAGTAAGGATAAATAGGAGTGTGTGCCAAATATTACCCTACAGCAATACAATGACAACTAGAACTTAAATAAAACAAGATTGTCATAAGTTATGTCCATGAATTAATAGCTACTTTACATCATATACAGCGTATCACATTCCTCCGACATTAGGGCTGTAGACATATGGTTGCCTCTATATAGTTGCTTTTGTTGTGTCCTAACTTAAAGGGGTAGTTCCCCCTAAAAAAAAATTCTAACAATACATTCGAAAGACTGGTTACACTGCGGTTAGGCTGTTTTTTTTTTTTGTACATACCTCGATCTCGCCGTTTCATCCCTCCGCTTCTGGGTATGATTCTTGCTGGACCTATTGTATTGACGTTCCTCCCACCGGCGCATACTGCGCGTCACGACTTTCCGACAGAAGCCGAACGTCATTGCGCAGGCGCCGTATAGAGTTGGCTCTATACGGCGCCTGCGCAGCGACGTTCGGCTTCTTTCAGAAAGTCGTGACATCAAGTATGCGTCGGTCGGAGGAACGTCAATCAACTAGGAACGCCCAGCCCCACAAGAATCATACCCGGAAGCGGAGGGATGAAACGGCGAGTTCGAGGTATGTACAAAAAAAAAAACCAGCCTAACCGCAGTGTAACCAGTCTTCCGAATGTATTGTTAGAATTTTTTTTTAGGGGGAACCACCCCTTTAATTGTTTGCAGCACTATCACCACACTGTAATAATGCTGCAACAGCCACATTTTATGTATTTAGAGCCGGTTCACACTGGGGCGACTTGGGATCCGACTTGAGGTCGCCTCAAGTCGTCCCAAGTCGCGCTGTAGAGAAAAACAATGTAAGTGAATGGGAGCAGTGTTAATACACACTACTCATGTCGCTCCGACTTCAGAAGAGGTTCCTGTACTACTTCAATCCGACTTGTAGGCGATTTGTACCCATTGATTTCAATGGAAGTCGCCTCCAAGTCTGATCACTGTCTTAACTTAACTCCTGCCCCCCTCCCTCCCCTAGAGCTGATTGTTGTTTGATTGGCCACTGGAAAGTCTCCTGTCCTGGAGACAACTTCAAGTCGTGTTGTAAATCGCCCCAGATCGTCCTGTGGTTCATGCTCAAGTCGTGTCGGAGTCGCCTCTGAAAGTCGCGCTGGAAGTCCTGTCGCCCTAGTGTGAACCGACTCTTACAGTATGAATGTAAGGTTTACTATAAATAAAACAAAAACGGTACCCTTTCACATGGTCGGACAGTTCAGGTCCGCCTGTCATATTTGTCGGCGGACCTGAATGGCCGCTCCATGCATCTCTATGGAGCGTCAGCGGACACATGTCCGCTGTCATCCGATCTGCTAAAATCAGACGGATGGCGATACGTCCATGGCGGATCGGATCGGATGAGATCTGATGAAAACGGACATGCTCTCCATTTTCATCAGATCGCTCCATAGGAGACAGCGGAGCTACACAAGCCCCTCCCCGCTCAGTGAGCAGAGAGGGACTTGTCATTCGCCTGCTCAGCAGAGATCCACGGAGAGATGTCCCGCTGAGCTGGCGGACTCCTCTGAGACGGAACCCGCATAGTGTGAAAGGGGCCTATGTGATTAAATAACAGAAACAAAATGATGCATTTTACATGATGTAACAATACAAGGAAGGACCTGCTAATAATAATAATTATTATTATTATTATTATTATTAAACAGGATTTATATAGCGCCAACATATATAATAAGTACATTTACTCTCTCTTCCTTTACATAGTTGATGTACTGGCTATACTGAAAGGAAACCAATTCATACTTCAAGGGTACAGAACAAACGTTGGCGTCTCACAGTGCTCAAATACCTTGGTGACCACGCCAGTGACAGAGACTACGAAATTGGGGAAGCTGTAACTTACATCTTTGTAGTTTGTAAGACCCATCCAACCTCGCGTTTTGTTCCTGTCACTATGATGGCTAACTTTGGTGGCCAGTAGGAACAATTGGAAGGCAAAGGAGACAAGTCAGATTTCAACAGTACAAAAAATTATAAAACCACCCTGTTATAGCAGCCCCAATGTCATGGCTTAGCTGACACTGGAGGAATCGGCTAATGACTATACTTCTTATATCTATTTACAGTATATATGGTCCTATAGCCTGGACAATCTGGCCTGGTGTGCTATTATCAGTGCCAGCACTCCTTTCAGACTTGACAAAAATGGTGACTGCTTGACTGATGTTCCAAGGTGAACCAACTAGCCTGGTCATTGTTCTATACAATGTAATGTGCCCTGAGCCCTTCTTAAAGCGGTTGTATACCCTTAAAAAAATTAATAAAAAAAAAACTGCAAGGCAAAGGCATGACCAGCATACTAGCTCATTATCAATTACTTACCTTAGATCGAAGCCCCCGCAGTGGTCCTCGGACATGTCCCCCGTCGCCGCCATGATACCTGGAGTGACCGGGTATCGCTGCTTCCGGCGCTGTGACTGGCCGGAGCAGCGATGACGATCCCCGCGCATGCGCATATTCCCGGGCATTTTCCGGCAGGCTCCCATTCAAGAGCCGCCGCGCTCAGTGACGTAGACATCGGTGCCCGCTTTTCTGCAAATATCTCCTTAACCATGTAGGTTAAGGAGATATTGCAAGCACCTACAGGTAAGCCCTAATGTAGACTTACCTGTAGGTGCAAGTATACCATGAGGATATACAACCGCTTTAAGGCAGAAAAACGCAAAAACAATCCTCTGGGCAAGCAAGGCAACCAGTAGGATCAAGTACATGGGACAGTGTTGCAATGCTTTTTAAGGACTGATCAGAAACAATGCCATGCATTTGGATACAGGGCTATGGGCCATGCTTTATACTTCATGACATCAGAGGACCTGAAGAGTGTAGGTAAGAAGAGGCTGTGGGTGCTGGTTTTACAGCCTGGACGTAGCCTGCAGGGGTGGGGGATCAGGTAAGTAAAAGTGATTTTTCACTTCCCCCTAGACCAGGGATCTCCAAACTATGGCCCTCCAGCTGTCACGTCCCATGAGGCTTTGTAAAACTCTGACATTCACAAACATGACTAGGCATGATGGGAATTGTAGTTCCTGAACAACTGGAGGGCCATAGTTTGGAGACCCCTGCCCTAGACAATACTTGCAGTGTAGGGGTAGTCCCACTGCTTGAAAGGATTTTTGGTTTCCCTCAGAGCTCAGTTTAAAATACTTTTTAAATGAGAGACCCTGTCTCCTTGCCCATTCATGGCAAACTGGGTAAAGCTAACTCCCTGACCAAATCATATTCACCATCACTGCGCTCCCCTTCTGTGGCTGCCAACACAAGATACCCAAAACCCATTGCTTCTGTGCGAACATGTGACGAGATATTTTGTGCAGCTGCCACATATTAAAGAGTCTATAATATTTTTCTATTTAAAGGTCCACACCCCTACCCACTTATACTCCCCGTCAACCCACTGCCCCACCACTCCATTGCTTCATAGCAGTCCTTACAAAATACTCACTGCAATTCGGCACTGCGTCGCTTTAACTGACAATTGCGCAGTTGTGCGACGTGGCTCCAAACAATATTTACGTCCTTTTTTTTCCACAAATAGAGCTTTCTTGTGGTGGTATTTGATCATCTCTGCAGTTTTTATTTTTTGCGCTATAAACAAAAATAGAGCGACAATTTTGAAAAAAAAGATTTTTTACTTTTTGCTATAATATCCCCCAAAAATATATAAAAAAAGTTTTTTTTCCTCAGTTTAGGCCGATACGTATTCTTATACGTATTTTTGGTAAAAAAAATCACAATAAGCGTTTGGTTTGCGCAAAAGTTATAGGCCCAGATTCACATAGGGAGCGTGTGTTTAGGAGCGGGCGTAACGTATGCTATTTACGCTACGCCTCCGCAACTTTGACAGGCAAGTGCAGTATTCACAAAGCAAAGTTGCGGCGGCGTAGCGTAAATAGGCTGGCGTAAGCCCGTCTAATTCAAATGTGGAACATGTGGGCGTGTTTTATGTTAATTTATTGTGACCCCACGTAAATGACGCTTTTTACGAACGGCGCATGCGCCGTCCGTGAAAGTATCCCAGTGCGCATGCTCCAAATTAACCCACAAAAAGCCAATGCTTTCGACGTGATCGTAAATGACGCACAGCCCTATTCGCGAACGACTTAAACAACGTAATCGACGGGAAATTCAACGCTGGCCCGACGTCCATACTTAACATTGGCTGCGCCTCATATAGCAGGGGTGACATTACGCCGAAAAAGCCTAACGTAAACGGCGTATCTGTACTGCGACGGCCGGGCGTACGTTCGTGAATAGGCGTATCTAGCTGATTTACATATTCTAGGCGTGAATCAGCGTACACGCCCCTAGCGGCCAGCGTCAATATGCAGTTAAGATACAACGGCGTAGGAGACTTACGCTGGTCGTATCTTAGACAAATTCTGGTGTATCTGATTCTTTGACTCAGGCGCCAAGATACGAAGCCTCACACTCAGAGATACGACGGCGGGACCGTTGTCATTTATACAGCGATCTGTGCTATAAAAATTCACTGATTACTGTGAAAATGACACTGACAGTGAAGGGGTTAACCACTAGGTGCTGCTGTAGGGGTTAAGTGTTCCCTAAGGAGTGATTCTTATGCCGCGTACACACCATTACTTTATGTGATGAAAAAAAACGACGTCTTGAAAAACGTCAATTAAAATGACCGTGTGTGGGGGAAAACTTTGTTTTATGTCTTGTGAAAAACAACAAAAAAAAAATTGAAGCATGCTTTAATTTTTTGTGTCGTTTTTTCAAAACGTTGTTTGTGTCAATTAAAATGATAGTGTGTGGGCAAAACGACGTTTAAAACAAAGTTTTTAAACCCGCGCATGCTCAGAAGCAAGTTATGAAGCTAGCTTCAATGGAAAAGAGTGCTGAACGTAACCGCGCTTTGCTAGAGCATTTTGAAAAAACTATGGTGTGTAGGCCACGTCGTTTTTGAAAATGAAGTTTCAAAAACGTTGTTTTATTTCATGATTTAAAACGTTGTTTTTTTTCATCACATAAAGTGATGGTGTGTACGTGGCATTACAGGGGACGTGACTTGCTGTGACACGTCACTGATCGTTGTTCCTAATGTAGGGTGACCAGACATCCCCAGTTTCAGGGGACAGTCCCCTGATTAAGGACAAGACCAAGTCTGTCCCTGGTTTTGTCCCCAGATTGGATTTAATAGGGGGCAGGGGCAATTTCAAAGAAAGTCAGTGCAGAATTAAAATAAAAAAAATTAGAATTGCACATCCCCGCTTCGCCTTGCCTACTAGCATAGGGGGGTTGTATTTTTCCCATTATCTGTGCCCCTTTCTGATAATCATGTGCTGGTCGAAACGGAGGGAATATTTCTTCAGTTTCGGGCGCATGCCCATTCAGCTTCGCTCGCATGTTCTTCTGCCTTGGCTCAAATCCTGGCCAGCCACCTGCCTATCTCCTTGCCTTCCCTGGCGGAGTGATCTTCCTCCGCTCCCCATCCAGTAGTAGCCGGGGCCAGAAGAGTAAATTTTGAGAGGCTGTGAGGCGGGCGGCGATAGGCAGAGAGTTGCTGATTGTTGCAATTACTAGTAAAGAAAAAATATGTCCCCGGATTTCATTTAAAAAATCTGGTCACCTTATCCTAATGACAGGGAACACGATCAGTGACAGTGTCACTAGGCAGAACGGGGAGATGTGTTTACACTAACATCTCCCCGTTCTATCTCTCTGTGACACGATCGTGGGTATGCCCGCTGCCATCGAGTCCGCGGGACCCGCGGTCAGGCTCACGGAGATCGCGGCGGGCGCACGCGCGTTCACAACAACCTCTTCTTAAAGGGGACATATATATACGTCCTTCTGCCTGCCCTTGCCATTCTGCAGACGTATATCTGCGTGCGCCAGGTGGCAAGCGGTTAAGCAGGGATCTAAAATGTTGTATCTAATGAACAAATATGACTGCCACCTTAGAATACATGATCCGGAGTTTTAAAACTATAACCTACTTTGAAGTTTTTTTTTTTATTATTATTATTATTATTATTCCCTTTAAATAAAATGTATGCATGACTTATTAGTGTCAAATAGCTGTGATAGTACAGTATACTGTAATACACTTGTGTTTTGTGCTCACCATAGCGGTGTGTCCATCAGGAGCGGTTTGCTCAGTACACAGCACTGAGTTATGGTGAAACTTGTGTTGTACTTTGCCTTCCTTCATGTGACAGAAGTCCCAGGCTTTTCACACTGCACAGTCTCTGTCACATGCTGTTTGATTTGGCCGCTCTGCAAGATATTCAAGTGTACAGATATTTACACAATCACTGAGCAGCTGCTCGGATAGTAAATGCCAACACGACATAAACATATACCGGCTTTTTTCAGAAGAGCAGTACAAAGAGCGAAGGGCAGTAATCGCTAGCAACCTATCCACTTCCAGTTTAGATCAGATCTGTCAAATCTGAATTCCCATTCATTGTTCGGGTAGGTGTACACCTGTGCGTTGCATTTCATGTACATTTTATATGTGTTACTATAGAACTCTATATAATGTGCATTTTACATGTGTTACTATAGAACTTTATATAATGTGCATTTTGAACTTTCTAAAAGTATATTAAAGATGCAGCAATTTTTTTAATGCATTGCACATTAAAACACACACATATGAGCCTCAAAGTGTTACTTAACCCAAAACAGTAAAATTAGTCTGTATATGCAGTAACACATGCTTGTTATACCCACTGTGGAACCTAAGAGGTTAATACTACACGTTGTGTAAATTGTTTAAACCTGTCTCTGACCCTCCCCCACAGTCCCCAAACCATCTCCTAATAGAACAGAGCCATGAGGGCAAGCTGCACATGCTCAGTTTGGTGTTTATTGTTAAGCCTCGTACACACGACCGAGGAACTCGATGGGCGAAACACATCGTTTTGCTCGTCGAGTTCCTTGTGAAGCCGTTTCTCGACCGTTTCCTCGACGAAAATGTACACACGATCGGTTTCCTCGGCAAAAAAATATCTCCCAGCAAATTTCTTGCTGGTTTTTGCCGAGAAACTCAGTCGTGTGTACAAGGCCTCAGAGAGCTTTTTTTCTTGGGAGAGTGCATGTGATCAACACAGAGCCGATCAGCACTGTACAGACAGAGGGTCAGGGGTCCTGCAGCCTCATAGGACAATTAGGGGAGAATGTAAACTCCTCCTATAAGCTTTAGGCCACAAGACTGCTCTAACTGCTGTTGAGAAAAGGTATTTAGCAGTATATTTTTACTAAAACTATTGCATGTCCATGTTATGTGTACTGTGGGAGACCAGATCTAGTAAATGCAGAGTCCTGGGTTTAGTAACACTATAAAGACTAACTCCAGGTATGGTATATTTATACATGGTTACGTTGGTCCAGCTTGTACCAATGTAACTATGTATGTACCATACCTGGCTGATCCCCTTGGGAGAATGGAAATCACAGAAGTAGGCACCACTACACCACTGAGCTCCACTTTCTTCTGGGTTCAGCATCGGTTGGCCTGAATGCCTTCTGATCACAAAAGGTCGACTGCTCGACACTGCCGCCATTCAGAGAATTCTTTGCATTTTCTGAATGAATGTCTGAGTGGACGGGGTAGAAAGGCAGGGAGGTGACATCACACTCATCACCTTGTCCAATCAGAGATTGCTTTGCAAATAGTTGTGTCCACTTCAGTGATTCCCAGCTTCCTGAGCATCAGACAGGTATGGTGTATGCATAGTTAAATCCATCCAAGCTGGACCAATGTAACTATGTCATAATATACCATACATGGAATTCATATTTAAAGTGTTTAAAGTGAAATGAGCTTTCTTCCAAAAGATTTTTTTGAAAATGGACCCCCAGGAGCTTCTAGCCATAATGTATTCATATGAACAGCATTAGCAAATTGTATCAGACTTTCCTGCCAGTTGGTTCTATCTAGCAGTGCCATGTCAGCACTCCTGTCAGTCATGTGCATTTCCATCTTCTCCTGGTCTTCCCTTTGGGTGTTGACTCTTGGATTGGGCGGGCTGCTATGATGTCACTCCTGCTCATGCACATGGGAGTTACCTTGTTGTGGAACGGAGCGGTGCCATATGCACATGCGTGGCTTACTGTACACAAACACTGACAGGCAGAGAGAAGCAATAGGGTCTCTTCTGTCATTAAAATCCTGTCTGTTAGATATTTTTATTTTTTAAGTTGAATTCCACTTTAAGGGTTAGCCCTTGCACAATGCTCTTTGCTTTGTTGAAAAAAAAATCCTGTTTCCAAAAAAAAGAGACGACTTCTAGTTTAAAATGCATTTTCTATTTCAGAAACCCTAGCTCATGTCCTAATTTACTCTGTTATAGTATCATATGTTTGTTGCCGGGCAGTTGGCATTTGTAGTCATAATTTTCATTTCCGAATCTTCATTTGAAAAACAACTAAAGAGCCTTAAAAATGTCAAAATGCAGACAGTGCTGTGGATGGACTCCGGGGTATGTCATTAAGCAGGGTTGTCTTCACAGACTCCTAAACCTGCAGAACATCGCTAATGAACTTCGAGTTGAATGGGTTTATTCCACCTAAGGACAGGCCTTGGTAGGCAGCTGTCACCAGAGGTTGTGCTCTGATAAAGTCACGCTCTGTTAACCCCTTTACAGTGCATTCTGGGTAATTCAAAGAGAGCACTGCACGGAGCCAGCGTTCTAAAGCCAACTCCACCTTTAGCGTTATCAACCCATATTTACTCGTCTTTTTGTTTGTATGTACTTTAACCTCTCTTTCCAAATAACATGGCTTTAAAATATTTTGTATTTAACCCATTCCAAGGTACTGTATATCTAGATTGCATAGAACTACGTCATACATGGAGCTTTCCGTCATTACTTATAACACAGCAGTCACAAGGAATTTTTTACACATTTAAAATATTCATTAGTAGTTCCTGTGTATAAAGAAAAAGTGAAGGGTTTATGCACATGGAAAATAAATGAACATAATCACATTTATACATGTATGATCAGTAGATACAGGGACTGGAGGGGTCCCATAGCTACAATTCATATTCATTGTCTCCAACAGTGCAGTTTTCCTTTGCTCTAGTTTTCATGGAATTGTTACATTTCATGTGACATATCGAAAACAAATGTGCTTGTACTATGTTGTTCACATGGATTGTTTGATAAAGAATGGTAATAGACAGGATGATGCCTTTGATTTGCAGTGTAATTGGATGCATCTCACTTATAGTGTTTATAAAGACAACATATGCCTTAATTCCCTGTATTAATCCTTTTTCCGGAGATGGACATTCGGGTCATATAATCAGAAAGCTCCCGATTGCAAGTATGCATCAGAAGCTTTCTGGTCCCCGCTGAAGGAAGGTGCTGGGCATGCGGTCTCAGGACAGAAAATTGTTTACATAAGACTGCATATATATGGCCTCTTGGCAGTAAAGTCCATCCACGAGAGGTCGCGCATATATATATATATATATATATATATATATATATATATATATATATATATATAATGCGCGTCACGTTGGCAGGAAGAGGTTAAGGTAAAAGAGTATGCAAATTGGCTAGATATGCGAATCCACAAACGTACGTCCGCCCGGCGAATTTTTTTACGTTGTTTAAGGCTTTTTTTGGCGTAACGTTACCCCTGGGTCTGAGGCGTACGAAATGTTAAGTATGGACGTCGGGACAGCGTCGAATTTTCCATCGTTTACGTTGTTTGATTAAAACATTCGCGAATAGGGCTTTGCGTAAATTACGTTTACGTCGAAAGCATTGACCATTTGCGACGTGATTTCGAGCATGCGCACTGGGATACCCCCACGGACGGCGTATGCGCCATTAAAAAAAAAACGTAATTTACGTGGGATCAAGTTGAATTAACATAAAACACGCCCACATGTTATTCATTTTAATTGTACGCCCTTACGCCGACACATTTACACTACGCCGCCGTAACTCACGGCGCAAATTCTTTCTGGATACGGAAAGTACGCTGTAAGTTACGGCGGCGTAGTGTATCTGATATACGCTACACCTGCCTAAAGATAGGACTTATAGGTTTCTATTAGTTTCTTTTTTTTTTTAGGCACAAGATTAGAGCTTGGGGCTCTAATTGGCTTCATAAAGGTTGGCCTTGGGCGCCCACCCACTTGTGAAATTAGCGAATCAATATTGGCTATTGTCTTCCGGTTCCTCCTCCCAGCCAATCGGGACAGGAGGCAGATCGACCGGATTAGCCGAGAGGAGAAGCCAGGGAAGCAGCGACCTAGTTAAGGATAAGTACGGAACTAGCGGGGGGGTTTGTTTTCTGCCCCCCCCAGGAGCACCAGCCGCCATTGTTAAGAAGGTAGTGAAAAGTTCTGGGCAAATACAGATTTAGGGCTGGTTCACACTAGATACGGTGCAAATTCACAGCGAATTTGCTGAAAATCCGCCGCGTATCAAAATCGCAACCTGTTCATGGGACCTGATTGCAGAGTATATGTTAAGTTCACGACCCCCCACAACGCAACGTGAACACCCATGCGATCTGATTCTGGTGCAGATTAAAAAAGGGTCCTGCACGAGTTTGGTCCAAATGCGGTGTAAATTCAGCCATATGTATGGCTGAATTTGCATCGCTCAGACATCGCATGTGATCTGCACAGCAATGCAGTGTGAATCAAATGCGATGTCTGGCATTGCACTAGTAAGAACCAGTCCTTAAGCCTTGTACACACTCACGGTTTCCTCGGCAAGAAACAGCAGGAAAACTGCTGGCAGAGCTTTCTTGTTGAGTAAACCGTGCGTGTGTACGAGGCTTTGAGGTTTCTTGTCAAGAAAACTGCCCAGAATCTAGACGAGAAAAATAGAGAACCTGCTCTCTATTTTCTCGTTGTGATTCTCCACAGTGTTTTCCTGCCGAGAAACCCGAGCGTGTGTATACTGCCCTGTCTTCATGGAAACCCATGCATGCTCGAAATGACTTTGACGCATGCACGGTAGCTTCCAAGGCATAGGTAGGGTGAAGCAAGATGGCGGCGACGGCATTGAATGTGACAAGTGCATGCTCGTCGTAGCCAATGACGTCACCGCGTTTGTGCCATTCAAAAGAACGGCGGTTCTTTTGAATCATACGTGTGTACACTCAGCCGGCAAGAAATTCTTGCCAGGAATCTCGTCGGGAAAAACAATTTTTTTTCCTGATGAGAATCCGGGCCATGTTTCCGGGCCATTTCCTGATAATACAGAGCCAGGGGACAGGCTGCACATGCTCAGTTTGGTGTGTATTGCTAGAGAGTTGTTTTTTTTTTTTTTTTTTTCTTGGAAGTGTGCATGTGACCAGCGCAGGACAAATTAACATGTCCAGATAGTCCATGCAGAATGAAAACTCATCCTACAAGCTTTAACCAAACACTCATAGAAGTCACAAGGCTGCTATATACTGCTGATGAGAAAAGCAGTTATATAATTACTAAAAAAAATCATTTATATATTCTGTGTACTGTGGGAAACTAGATATAGTGAATGCAGGGTCCTGGGTTTAGTAACATTTTAAGCTTAGATTTGATATGAAAGATCAACAAATTGGCAAATGTTGTTGCTGTGATGAGGTGTGGGGCAGGCTAAGATTACCTTTATACCTTTAGGGATGTTGGTTCATGCACACACAATCCAACCACCTTGAGGATGGGTTATCAAAGCAGTGTAGGAAACCCTGTTAACCCCCCTGGCGGTGTTCCGAGTGACTCGGGGTTACATTTTTTTGCTGCGATCGGTAACCCCGAGTCAAACTCAGGCTCGCCTCGCTGAATCCACAGGCAGTGTTTACTTACCTTGTCCCTGGATCCAGCGATGCCACCGCGCTGTGTGAGCGAGCGGGTGCTCGCTCGTTTCACACAGTGCCTCTGTGTGCCGCTGATCTCTGTTCCCTGCGACGTTGCGACGCACGGGGGCGGAGAACGGCGCCAAATTCAAAAACGTAAAAAAACACATTACATACAGTATACTGTAATCTTATAGATTACAGTACTTTATGTAAAACATACACCCCCCCCCCTTGTCCCTAGTGGTCTGCCCAGTGCCCTACATGTACTTTTATATAATAAAAACTGTTCTTTCTGCCTGCAAACTGTAGATAGTCCATAGCAACCAAAAGTGTCCCTTTATGTCAAAAATGGGTTTAGAGCAGCTAGATAACAGCGATAGTAAATTATAATCACTTGCAGAATTGTGCGATAGCGATTTGTGGGGAAATTCATCATAAAAAAATAAGTATTGACAGCGACAATTCTGCAACTGAGCACATTTCAGTGCTTTTGCGATGATTACATTATTGAATAATTTTGATTATTATATTATTTGTTATAATTATTTATAATTTATTATATTATATTTTTTTATTAATATAATAATACCCGGGATGCCTACTAGACTCTTGTTTGGTCAGATTTAAGTGAGTTATTCCTAAGAATTACAGGCCTACAGTATAAAACGCCAAATTTCCTTGCAAATAATGGTACCGCTTTCAGCACCTAAAATATCTGAAATAATCATACTGCTAGGGGGGGTTAACTTGTAAGTAATTGCTCTATCTTATTACATACGTGGTTATTGTATATGCATGCACACATAAGCACTGCATGCCCATATTTTTATAGATTATTAATTATGCCCACTTTTCTTCTTCTTTTTTCAGATCCATGTGATCTACATTCCAATACAAAGCAGAGCTGAAGGAACCACCCAGAGAAACGGTGTCTTGGGGGTGGCTGCCCCATGCACATCCATGTTACAATGGCCAGTCCGCACAAGCCCTTGAGTTGGTCATCTTCTCCCAATCTTATTGTTGACACTATAAGGGAAGATAAAGATTACATGTTGGGGTTTGGTGATCCAGCTACTACAAGTCACCTTCAGCCTCCAGAAAACCAAGAAAAGTGTGATAACCTAGAAAATGCAAGTAGCCCAGTGACTGCCGCTGTCCTAACCTCCATCAGCGAGGACTCAAGAGACCAGTTTGAAAACAGTGTACTACAGTTAAGGGACCAAGATGAAGCGGAGAATACTGCACCTCAGGGCACCAGCCACTCAGGAGATGGAGGCAGTAATAGCGGCCCTGAAGATTTCAAGATACATTTCAGCCGTTCAGGAAGTAACAATGGTGGCTTTTTAGAAGGACTTTTTGGCTGCCTCCGACCTGTATGGAATATGATTGGCAAGGCTTACTCTACAGATTATAAGCTGCAACAGCAAGGTAAGAAATCTATTGACATATAGGGGCTGATTTACTAAAACTGGGGAGTTCAAAATCTGATGCAGCTCTGCGTGGCAACCAATCAGCTTCTAACTTCAGCTTGTTCAATTAAGCTTTGACAAAAAATCCTGGAAGCTAATTGGTTGCTATGCACAGGGGCACCAGATTGTGCACTCTCCAGTTGTAGTAAATCAGACCCCTTGTACTTGCACCATAAAATTACTATCCTATTTACCCTAAACATTACTAACCTGTATATAGTATGACTAACTTTATCACTTTCAAGTTCCTACAAAAAGTGAAAGGTACACAGAGATTGATCTTACATAATGTTTGACATTGAGCGACAAAAAAATTACTGCAGAGATTTTGTAGTTCTAGTTCCTGCTAAAAGATTAGGGGCCAGATCCACATAGAAATGGATCGGCGCAGCGTATCAGAGAATTTTGAATCCTCAACAATTTTGCGCCGTAAGTTATGGCGGCGTAGTGTATTTCTGGCGGCGGAATTCAAATTGGCGATTAAGGTGTGGGTTTCATTTAAACGAAGCGCGTCCCCGTGCCGAATGAACTGCGCATGAGGCGTCCCGAAATTTCCCGCCGTGCATTGCGCTAAATGACGTCGCTAGGACGTAATTTTTTTAACTTGGACGTGAGTTAAGTCCATCCCGATTCACGGACGACTTGCGCAAAAAAAAAAAAAAAAAATCAGATTTCGACACGGGAACAGCCATACTTAACATGGCAAATCTAACTATACGCCGCAAAATACCAGCTTTAACTATACGCCGGAAAAAGCCGCCTAGAGACGATGTAAGAGAATGCGACGGGCGCGCGTACGTTCGTGGATCGTCGGAAATAGCTAATTTGCATACCTGACGCGGAAAACGACGAGAATTCCACCCAGCGGACGTCGAAGTATTGCATTTACGATCCGAAGGCGTACGAAGCCGTACGCCTGTCGGATCAAACCCAGATGCCGTTGTATCTTGGTTTGAGGATTCAAACTAAAGATACGACGCGGGAAATTTGAAAGTACGCCGGTGTATCAGTAGATATGCCGGCGTACTCACTGTGGATCTGGTCCTAGGTTGTTAAATTTTAGACATTGCGTTGACCAAAAGTTACCACCACAAAACAATGGTTCTTGATTGATTATTTAAAGCGGAGCTCCACCCACCCTCCACCGCTGATCGGAACCCTCCCCCCCCCTCCGGTGTCACATTTGACACCTTTCAGGGGGGTGCAGATACCTGTCTAAAGACAGGTATTTGCACCCACTTCCAGCCACACAATCTCAGGCAGACTGCGGGCATGACGTCACCTCCCGTCCCCCGTCCCCCCGTTGTGTTCTGGGAACACTCGGCTCCCAGTACACAGCGGGAGCCAATCGGCAGGCATAGCGCGACTTGCGCATGCGCCGTAGGGAACTGGGCAGCGAAACCGGAGCGCTTCACTTCCTGGTTCCCTCACAGAGGATGGCAGCAGAGTGATGAGCGATCGCTCGTCCTCTGCTGCGGACGGCGCTGGCCTCCAGGACAGGTAAGTGTCCTAATATTAAAAGTCAGCAGCTGCAGTATTTGTAGCTGCTAGCTTTTAATTTTTTTTTCAGCGAACATCTGCTTTAAGGGTATAGGATAATTTGAGCGGACTTTAACGGTACAAGAAAATAAACATTACATAATCCTATATTACACGAAAAAATATATATTTACAAAATAAAGGCATGAAAATTTGAGCTCTCATTGATATAACCACATAATGTATATAAAACACATTTGATCCCTATTGCTACTAGGTCAGGGAGGTCGCCATTAGATCATCCCAATCTGACAGGCATGTGGGTGAGAGGCCCCAAATGCAGATGTATGCATTCAGGACCACCTACCTGCACATCTTTCAAATTGGGACGAGCAGTTGGCTGTCTGCATGCACCATCTGGCGGCTCAAAGCATGTCCCATTCACGGACTATGAGCCTTAGCACCTGTGTGAATGCGGCCATAGAGAAGTTTTTGTTGCTAGCAGTCTAGCCACTTACAAACTCATAGGTGGATTCAGATAGGTTTACGCTGGTGTATCAGTAGATACGCCATCGTAACTCTGAATCTACGCCGTCGCAAATTTAAGCGTGTTCTGGAAACCAGATACGCTTAAATTAGGCTAAGATACGAGCGGCGCAAGTCTCCTACGCCGTCGTATCTTGGGGTGCATATTTAGGCTGGCCGCTAGGTGGCGCTTCCGTTGAGTTCGGCGTAGAATATGCAAATGACTAGATACGCCGATTCACGAACGTACGTGCGCCCGTCGCAATTAGTTACGCCGTTTACGTTCGAGATACGACGGCGTAAAGATAAAGCTGCTCCCTAGGTGGCGCATCCCATGCAAGGTATGGACGTCGGAACAGGCCTATCTTTTTACGTTGTTTGCGTAAGTCGTACGCGAATCGGGCTTGACGTAATTTACGTTCACGTCGAAACCGCGTACTTTGGAGCAATGCACACTGGGATATGTCCACGGACGGCGCATGCGCCGTTCGTTAAAAACGTCAATCACGTCGGGTCACCAGTCATTTACAAAAAACACGCCCCCCTGTTCCACATTTGAATTAGGCGCGCTTAGGCCGGCCCATTTACGCTACGCCGCCGTAACTTAGGAGGCAAGTGCTTTGTGAATACAGCACTTGCCTCTCTAACTTACGGCGGCGTAGCGTATATGCCATACGCTACGCCTGCCTAACGTTGCGCCCGCCTATGTGAATCTGGCTATTAGTTTACATCTAAAGCTGACCATGCAAACCTTGAATTATGGCTGATGTCTGCTGAATTGGACAAAATTCAAGCTGTGGTGCACCAAAAGTGGATTTCAAAATTGAAGTAGCTGAACAGTAGATACGGTCAATGTTTGGGTATTCAGGCAGCTGTGGATCCTGAGGCTACCTGAATAAAGCCCTGCACACACACGCAAAATGTCGGTAGACATTTGCCAGTACAAAAAATACCGGACCACATTCTGTCCATGTGTATGTTGGTCTGTCCGACAGAGACCCACCGCTTGGCCGGCTTCTGTTGGATGTGCATGCTGCAAACCAGCAGTCGACTGACTGTCCCGATCAGGGCTCTCAGCCAATAGTAGAGAGCACTGATCAGAGTGTTCTGGTGGGGGGGGCGCATCCCCCTGTCAGAACACAACAGCTCTGCGGGGGCGATCGCTGGACTAACCTTGCAAGGTTAGTACAGCGGCTCCCGACCGAAGAGGCCAGTTTTCTTTTGAGCAATCCGTGGGATAGCATGAAAAAGTGTTTAGCAGGCTAAACCAAAGCCAGCAGTGTAGATTCCTCCTACTAGTGTGAATGGGGGGAATAAACAGAATTTCGTATGAATCTTCATATTCATTTCCATTTGAAATACTACGAATGTATACCCAACTTTATTTTTAAATAGTCTCTAGACTTGAAGACTTGCGTTTGGAGAGAAGAACTGTAAACAATGACAGTTGCACAGTCCACAGCTAAACGGCTCTAGGCCAGCTTGGATAATGATCTTATGTCTGTAAGGTATCCACCAACTGAGCCTTCCCTGGAGATGAGGTGATTAGACATGTTGTCTGATTGCTGTTGGTTCTGCAGAAATAACCTGATGCTTAATGCCTCCCCACCTCTCTCCATAGGCCTAAAGGGTGCCTTCTTTATGGGTGCTCATAGACATCTGAGAACAGTTGCACGCCATGCACAATTTGTCTGCCCTGAATTGCTCCTTTCCCACCCCGGGAGCAGGGCTTTGGAACCGTAGACATGGGACCATTGTATGATCTGGCCAGAGAACGGCTGGATCCAGAGCGTCACACCTCTGGGTGATTTCATGCATAACCATTTTAAAGGGGTTGTAAAGGTTTGTTTTTCTTTATCGTACATCACGGGACACAGAGCGGCATTCATTACTATATGGGTTATATGGAGTACCTTCAGGTGTAGACACTGGCAATCTCAAACAGGAAATGCCCCTCCCTATATAACCCCCTCCCATAGGAGGAGTACCTCAGTTTTTCCGCCAGTGTCTTAGGTGTTAGTCATGGTTTAGCTTGCCTCCACATCCTTGGGATTAGGTGAGCTAACCGGTTCTGTCCAAAAAAGCCTCAGCGCTAAAGTGGTCAGTAACCGGACCCCAAACCCTTGGGGTATAGCCCATAATGCTTTTCTTTTTAGAGAGCTGGACCCTGGGCCCAGAACTTAGAAACCTTTGGGTGCCTAATGTTTCTGTTGCCAGAGTGCTATATGGGCCCAGGACAGTGGATCCTTCATAGGAACCCAGGGCCTGAAGGTCTAGACATCCCCACCGAGATGGGGGAAGATTGGGCCTCTTGCTTGGCAAAGTCCTGCGGCATGGAGCAGGTAAGTGAGGGGAAAACTTGCGGAACTTGGTTCTTAGCAGGTTTTTTCTGGGGGGTCACAGGGGACATGCCTAAAGTTATGCGCTGCATCTGGCAAACTAGTCACATATCATAAAGATAGGATGGCTCTATATGTATTATTCCCCATAAGATGTGACCTCCCTTGTAGTGTTGGAAAAGCATTGAGTGGGGCCTGTGTGATATAAAAGTATATGTGTGTGTCAGAGAGCTGTGCTTACCTGCAAGCCTCCAGGCGATGCTCCATTCAGTCTTCCTCCTCACGGCCTGCAAAGCAGGCAAAACGCTGACCTCCTCATGGTTCCAGGCTGCAGGCTGCAGTTTGCTGGAGCAGAGAGGTCCCTTCCTCCCAACCCCACCCCCCCCCCTGTCGGGAGGGGCATTTCCTGTTTGAGATTGCTGGGGGGGAAGGGCGGGTCAGTGGCTTAAGGAAGGGGCGGCCCTTCCTTGTTTGTTCCATATAGCTCATTCAATACTTTGGAACTGAGGAGGAAAGACCAGAACGGCAAGCACGGGGCGCCGAGGACACACAGTGGCCAGAAAGAATATTGCAGTCTTCAGAAAGACTGTTTTCAAGCCTAGGAATAGGCTGTTTCTTTTCCATCTCATAGTTTTTCTTGCAATACTACTCAGGGGGACAGAATGTTTTTTCTTTCCTAGATTTGAAAAAAAAAAAAAAAAAATTTTTTTTTGAAAAAAAAAAAAAAAAAAAGTGTCATCTAGGGGAGAGGAAGCATTTTTTATCCCCCAAACAGGTGTTTGGGCATTTAACTATTTATAAGTCCCAGGTACCAATAAGTAGCAGGTGTACCTCGGTATTGTACCATGGCATCAAAAAACAAGGGTACAAGAGGTGGGGATTCCCCCAGAGAGTCTGAGGTCTCGGACAAAGCTATGCCGCTGCTTTCCCCACAGGGAGCCTTGGGGCCATCGGGATCTGGGGCTGGAGCTGACGCGGGTCAGTCCAACCCTAAGATGGTCACGGAGGAGGTATTACTCACCTCTTTAAAAGAGATGCAGAAAAGCATGGGTAAAATGATAGCCGCAGCTATGCGGGGCAGTAAGCGGAATAGATCTCCGTCGCCCGAGCGCGGACCCTCAGAAGAGGAGGTCCTTTCCTCAGGGGAATTGGACGACCTCTTGGACAAGGACCAAGTAGGTTCAGGGATCGAGGATCCGGATACAGAGGAGTCTGGGGCAGTCTCCCTGAGGGAGAGCTGGTGGATTCAAGGATTGTCGGACTTGGTCCATAGGGCATTCAACTTGCCAGTACCAGATCTCCAGGTATCGACGGTTTCAGCTTTGGGCTCACTGAGGGCGCCTCAAAGCAATGCTGTGTTTCCGATCCATCCTCTATTAGAGGGAGTTTTGTTCCAAGATTGGAACAAGCCAGATAAGATCTTCTTACCACCTAAGAAGTTCTCTGTCCTATATCCTATGGAAGAAAAATTTTCCAAAAGATGGGCTACTCCTGCAGTGGACGCAGCCATCTCATGTGTTAACAAATCGTTAACATGCCCTGTAGAAAACATACAGGTGTTCAAGGATCCAGTTGATAAGCGCTTGGAAGCACTACTTAAGAACTCCTTCACTACTGCAGGGGCAGTAGTACAGCCAGCTGTGGCTGCGATTGGGGTCGCTCAAGCATTATCGGATCAATTTAAGCAGATGCTTAAACTTATTCCTGCCCAGCAGGCAGAAGAATTTTCGGATGTCCCTAAGGCCATATGTTTTACGGTAGACGCAATCAAGGATTCTATCCAGCAAGCGTCACGTTTATCGTTATCCCTTATCCATATGAGAAGACTCTTATGGTTAAAAAGCTGGGAGGCTGAGCCCCCATGCAAGAAGCTCCTGGTAGGGTTCCCCTTCCATGGAGGACGACTCTTCGGAGAAGACCTAGATAAATACATTCAGACCATTTCAAACGGCAAGAGTACTCTCTTGCCAACTAAGAAGAAGGTTCAGGGGCCTGCGTTTAAACGACAGTATTCCCCTGGGCAGGGGCCCTCTAATGCCAAGCAGTATCGACGGCCTCCTGCAAAAGCAAACTTCGGCTTCAACAGCAAATCACAAGGACAGGCTGTTAGAGGCAAAAGGCAGTGGTTTCGCAAACCAGCAAAACCAGCCCCCAAGCCAACCTTATGAAGGGGCGCCCCCACCCACGAAGGTGGGGGGAAGGCTGCGACTCTTTTCAGAGATTTGGGAAGCCAGCATTCCCGACGAGTGGGTACGGTCTTCCGTGGCCACAGGCTACAAATTAGATTTCCTAAGGTTTCCTCCTCCTCATTTCCAGAAGTCGAGGATTCCAAACGATCCGGAAAAGGGAGCCGCATTAAGATCGGCATTAGATCATCTACTTTCCCAGGAAGTAATAGTAGAGGTACCAGTCCTGGAACAGGGGCTGGGTTTCTACTCCAACCTATTCATCATCCCAAAATCCAATGGAGATGTCAGGCCAATTTTGGACCTAAAGATGGTAAATGCATATCTAAAGATCCGCTCATTTCGGATGGAATCCGTGCGGTCAGCAGCTGCCACACTCCAGAAGGACGACTTCATGGCGTCCATAGACATAAAGGATGCCTACCTTCATGTTCCAATTTATCAGCCACATCAAAGATATCTACGCTTCATGGTGGCTTCGCGTCACTTCCAATTCGTGGCGCTTCCCTTCGGGTTGGCTACGGCCCCCCGGGTGTTCACGAAGGTCCTAGCTCCGATCCTAGCCAAGCTAAGGATCCAAGGGGTCACGATCCTAGCATACCTGGACGACCTCCTAGTCATAGACCACTCGTCTCCCGGCTTGGAGCGAGCAGTGGCCCTCACGGTCCAATACCTCGAGAGGTTCGGCTGGGTCCTAAATTGAGAAAAGTCAGCTTTCCAGCCCACAAGGCAGTTGGAATATCTCGGCATGAGATTAGACACAGAACAACAAGGAGTGTTCCTACCTCTGAGGAAGGTAAAAGCCATCAAGGAATTAATCCTACTGGTTCTAAGCACTCGCATCCTACAGGCAGCCATCCTGTCAGCATGGAGCAGAAGGCCACAGGCCTTGGATATCCCGTTGCCGCTCTTATCAAGAGTCCGACAAAGTCTGTGTTGGTGGTTAGACCCTCAGAATCTACTGAAGGGGAAGTCTTTCAGCCCAGTGGCTTGGAAGATAGTGACCACAGATGCCAGCCTGACGGGCTGGGGAGCAATTTTGGATGGTTGCACTCGCCAAGGTACTTGGGCAAAGCCAGAGAAGCAGTTGCCCATCAACATCTTGGAGCTCAGAGCTGCTCGACTAGCCCTCAGGGCTTGGACGTCAAAATTGCAGGGGTTCCCGGTGAGAATTCAATCAGACAATGCCACGGCCGTGGCATACATAAATCACCAAGGGGGAACCAGGAGTCAAGCCGCTCAGAGAGAGGTGAGCTTGATTCTCCTATGGGCAGAGGCGCATGTGCCCTGCATATCGGCAATATTCATTCCAGGAGTGGACAACTTTCAGGCGGACTTCTTAAGCCGCCAGACTCTATGGCCGGGGGAATGGTCTCTGCATCCACAAGTCTTTCAAGCACTCTGCCAAAGATGGGGAGTGCCGGACGTGGATATCATGGCATCGAGACTCAACAAGAAACTAGACAGGTTCATATCCCGCTCAAGGGATCCGATGGCCTGCGGAACCGATGCGTTGGTTTGCCCTTGGCATCAGTTCAAACTTCTTTATGCGTTTCCCCCGCTCCAGTTACTACCCCGCCTGCTGCGCAGGATCCGGGTGGAACACATACCAGTCATCCTGGTAGCTCCAGCATGGCCCAGAAGGGCATGGTACTCACTCATCCTAAAGATGGTAGTGGGAGACCCTTGGACTCTTCCTCTACGGCCAGACCTGCTATCGCAAGGTCCGATCCTCCACCCTGCCTTACGGCATCTAAATTTGACGGCCTGGAAGCTGAATCCCTGATTCTCAGGGGTAGAGGTCTGTCTCAGAAAGTAGTCTCTACCCTAATCAGAGCCAGGAAACCGGTCTCTAGGGTGATTTATTACAGGGTCTGGAAGGCCTATGTAGGCTGGTGTGAGTCCAAGCGATGGCTTTCTCGCAAATTTACCATCGATAGAGTATTAAGTTTTCTCCAGCTAGGAGTGGATAAAGGATTGGCATTAAGCACAATCAAAGGACAGATTTCTGCTCTGTCAGTGTGGTTTCAGCGGCCGCTGGCCACCCACTCGCTGGTTAAGACCTTCCTTCAAGGGGTCTTACGTATTAGACCTCCAGTTAAATCCCCGCTTTGTCCGTGGGATTTAAATCTTGTTCTGTCAAGTTTACAGAAACAACCGTTTGAGCCGTTGGCTGAAATTCCTTTGGTTCTACTGACAAGGAAGTTAGTATTTTTGGTTGCCATAGTTTCCGCAAGAAGAGTTTCGGAGCTAGCGGCCTTATCCTGTAAGGAACCATATCTTGTTTTTCATAAGGACAGGGTCGTTCTCCGCCCTCATCCTTCCTTCCTACCGAAGGTCATATCCAGTTTTCATTTGAACCAGGATTTGGTATTACCATCCTTCTTCCCTAAACCTACTTCCAGAAAGGAAGGGTTGCTGCATACCTTGGATATTGTCAGGGCCATGAAGGCCTATCTTAAAGCTACAAAGAAGATCCGGAAGACAGATGTGCTGTTCATTCTACCGGATGGGCCCAAGAAGGGGCAGGCAGCTGCAAAGTCCACCATTTCTAGGTGGATTAAGCAATTAATCACTCAGGCCTACGGCTTGAAAGGGTTGCCTCCTCCAGTATCATTAAAGGCTCATTCTACTAGAGCCATGGGCGCCTCCTGGGCAGCACACCACCAGATCTCTATGGCTCAAGTTTGCAAGGCGGCAACCTGGTCTTCTGTCCACACGTTTACAAAATTCTACAAGTTGGACGTAAGAAGGAATACTGATACTGCCTTCGGGCAGGCAGTGCTGCAGGCTGCAGTTTGAGACCCTCGGATTCCGGGGGCTCCTCTTGTTCGAGTTAAATTTAAAAATTTTATTTTTCTCAACTAAGTTGGATTTATTATGATTTGAGTATATCTCTAAATTAAATCCTTTTGTCTTGGAGATGTTCTCCCTCCCCTCATTGTAAGCATTGCTTTGGGACATCCCATATAGTAATGAATGCCGCTCTGTGTCCCGTGATGTACGATAAAGAAAAAGAGATTTTTAATACAGCTTACCTGTAAAATCTTTTTCTTGGAGTACATCACGGGACACAGAGCTCCCACCCCTCTTTTTTGAGGACCATTTTGGGAGGCATACTGCTTGCTACAAAACTGAGGTACTCCTCCTATGGGAGGGGGTTATATAGGGAGGGGCATTTCCTGTTTGAGATTGCCAGTGTCTACACCTGAAGGTACTCCATATAACCCATATAGTAATGAATGCCGCTCTGTGTCCCGTGATGTACTCCAAGAAAAAGATTTTACAGGTAAGCTGTATTAAAAATCTCTTTTTTATTTTCTAAATAGGTTCCTTTTAGCTAGTGCATTGTTGGTTCACTTACCTTTTTCTTCGTTTTCCCTTCTTAATGTTTTTTTTTCTTTGTCTGAATTTCTCACTTCCTGTTTCTCCTCAGTAAGCTTGCCCCCATCATCCGAGCAGTTCTGGCTGGGGGTTAGTCAGTCAGAACAGCTTACTGAGGAGGAAAGGAAGTGAGAAATTCAGACAAAAAAAACAAAAACAAAAAACATTTAGAAGGGAAATGGAAGAAAAAGGTAAGTGAACCAACAATGCACTAGCTTAACCACTTAAGCTCCGGACCAATACGCTGTCTAAAGACCAGAGGTGTTTTTACAATTTGGCAATGCGCTGCTTTAACTGGTAATTGCGCGGTCATGCAATGTTGTACCGAAACGAAACTTGCGTCCTTTTCTTCCCACAAATAGAGCTTTATTTTGATGGTATTTGATCGCCTCTGCGATTTTTATTTTTTGCGATATAAACGCAAAAAGACCGTAAATTTTGAAAAAAAATGATTTTTCTTATAACAAAAAGTAAAAAAAATCGAATAAACTAAATTTTAGTCAAACATTTAGGCCAAAATGTATTCAGCCACATGTCTTTAGTAAAAAAAATCGCAATAAGCGTATATTTATTGGTTTTCGCAAAAGTTATAGCGTCTACAAACTAGGGTACATTTTCTGGAATTTACACAGCTTTTATTTTATGACTGCCTATCTCATTTCTTGAGGTGCTAAAATGGCAAGGCAGTACAAAACCCCCCCAAATGACCCCATTTTGGAAAGTAGACACCCCAAGGAAACTGCTGAGAGGCATGTTGAGTCCATTGAATATTTAATTTTTTTGTCCCAAGTGATTGAATAATGACGAAAAAAAAAAAAAAAAAAAATGTTTACAAAAAGTTGTCACTAAATGATATATTTCTCACACATGCCATGGTTATATGTGGAATTGCACCCCAAAATACATTCTGCTGCTTCTCCTGAGTACGGGGATACCACATGTGTGGGACTTTTTGGGAGCCTAGCCGCATACGGGGCCCCAAAACCCAAGCACCGCCTTCAGCATTTCTAAGGGCACACATTTTTGATTTCACTCCTCACTACCTATCAAGGTTTCGAAGGCCATAAAATGCCAAAATAGCAAAAAAAAAAAACCAAATGACCCCATTTTGGAAAGTAGACACCCTAAGCTATTTGCTGAGAGGCATGTCGAGTCCATGGAATATTTTATATTTTGACACAAGTTGCGGGAATATGACAAACTGATTTTTTTTTGCACAAAGTTGTCACTAAATGATATATTGCTCACACATGCCATAGTTATATGTGGAATTGCACCCCAAAAGACATTCTGCTGCTTCTCCCGAGTACGGGGATACCACATATGTGGGACTTTTTGTGAGCCTAGCCACGTACGGGGCCCCGAAAACAAAGCACCGCCTTCAAGATTTCTAAGGGCATACATTTTTGATTTCACTCCTCACTACCTATCACTACCTATCACAGTTTTGAAGGCCATAAAATGCCAAGATGTCACACAACCCCCCCAAATGACCCCATTTTGGAAAGAAGACACCCCAAGCTATTTGCTGAGAGGCATGTTGAGTCCATGGAATATTTAATTTTATGGCCCCAAGTGATTGAATAATGACCAAAAAAAAAAAAAAAAAAAATTTTTTACAAAACGTTGTCACTAAATGATATATTTCTCACATATGCCATGGGCATATGTGGAATTGCACCCCAAAATACATTCTGCTGCTTCTCCTGAGTACGGGGATACCACATGTGTGGGACTTTTTGGGAGCCTAGCCGCGTACGGGACCCCGAAAACCAATCACCGCCTTCAGGATTTCTAAGGGCATAAATTTTTGATTTCACTCCTCACTACCTATCACAGTTTCGAAGGCAATAAAATGCCAAAACAGCACAAAACCCCCCCAAATGACCCCATTTTGGAAAGTAGACACCCCAAGCTATTTGCTGAGAGGCATGTTGAGTCCATGGAATATTTAATTTTTTTGCCCCAAGTCACTGAATAATGACCAAAAAAAAAAAAATACAAAACGTTGTCACTAAATGATATATTTCTCACACATGCCACGGTTATATGTGGAATTGCACCCCAAAATACATTCTGCTGCTTCTCCTGAGTACGGGGATACCACATGTGTGGGACTTTTTGGGAGCCTAGCCGCGTACGGGACCCCGAAAACCAATCACCGCCTTCAGGATTTCTAAGGGCATAAATTTTTGATTTCACTCCTCACTACCTATCACAGTTTCGAAGGCAATAAAATGCCAAAACAGCACAAAACCCCCCCAAATGACCCCATTTTGGAAAGTAGACACCCCAAGCTATTTGCTGAGAGGCATGTTGAGTCCATGGAATATTTAATTTTTTTGCCCCAAGTCACTGAATAATGACCAAAAAAAAAAAAATACAAAACGTTGTCACTAAATGATATATTTCTCACACATGCCACGGTTATATGTGGAATTGCACCCCAAAATACATTCTGCTGCTTCTCCTGAGTACGGGGATACCACATGTGTGGGACTTTTTGGGAGCCTAGCCGCGTACGGGGCCCCGAAAACCAAGCACTGCCTTCAAGATTTGTGTGAGTGAAATCAAAAATTTATGTCCTTAGAAATCTTGAAGGCGGTGCTTGGTTTTCGGGGTCTCATACGCGGCTAGGCTCCCAAAAAGTCCCACACATGTGGTATCCCCGTACTCAGGAGAAGTAGCAGAATGTATTTTGGGGTGCAATTCCACATATAACCATGGCATGTGTGAGAAATATATCATTTAGTGACAATGTTTTGTACATTTTTTTATTTTAATTTTTTTTGGTCATGATTCAATCACTTGGGGCAAAAAAATTAAATATTCCATGGACTCAACATGCCTCTCAGCAAATAGCTTGGGGTGTCTACTTTCCAAAATGGGGTCATTTGGGGTTTTTTTGTGCTATTTTGGCATTTTATGGCCTTCGAAACTGTGATAGGTAGTGAGGAGTGAAATCAAAAATTTGCGCCCTTAGAAATGCTGAAGGCGGTGCTTGGTTTTCGGGGTCCCGTACGCGGCTAGGCTCCCAAAAAGTCCCAAACATGTGGTATCCCCGTACTCAGGAGAAGCAGCAGAATGTATTTTAGGGTGCAACTCCACATATAACCATGGCATGTGTGAGCAATATATCATTTAGTGACACATTTTTCTTTTTTTTTTTTTTTTCTCATTATTCAATCACTTTGGACAAAAAAAAAAAAAATCAATGGACTCAACATGCCTCTCAGCAGTTTCCTTGGGGTGTCTTCTTTCCAAAATGGGGTCATTTGGGTTTTTTTTGTGCTATTTTGGCATTTTATGGCCTTCGAAACTGTGATAGGTAGTGAGGAGTGAAATCAAAAATTTACACCCTTAGAAAGCCTGAAGGCGGTGATTGGTTTTTGGGGTCCCGTACGCGGCTAGGCTCCCAAAAAGTCTCACACATGTGGTATCCCCGTACTCAGGAGAAGCAGCAGAATGCATTTTGGGGTGTAATTCCACATATGCCCATGGCATGTTTGAGCAATATATCATTTAGTGACAACTTTGCGCAAAAAAAAATATATATATATATATATATTTATATTTCCCGCAACTTGGGTCAAAATCTAAAATATTCCATGGACTTAAGATGCCTCTCAGCAAATAGCTTGGGGTGTCTACTTTCCAAAATGGGGTCATTTGGGGGGGTTTTCAATTGTCCTGGCATTTTATGCACAACAATTAGAAGCTTATGTCACACATCACCCACTCTTCTAACCACTTGAAGAAAAAGCCCTTTCTGACACTGTTTGTTTACATAAAAACATATTATTTTTTTGCAAGAAAGTAAAGTTGAACCCCCAAACATTATATATTTTTTTAAAGCAAAGGCCCTACAGATTAAAATGGTAGGTGTTGCAAAAAAAATTTCCACACAGTATTTGCGCAGCGTTTTTTCAAACGCATTTTTTGGGGAAAAAATACACTTTTTTTTATTTTAAAGCACTAAAACACACTATATTGCCCAAATTATTGATGAAATAAAAATTATGATCTTAGGCCGAGTACATGGATACCAAACACGACATACTTTAAAATTGCGCACAAACGCGCAGTGGCGACAAACTACATACATTTTTAAAAGCCTTTAAAAGCCTTTACAGGTTACCACATTAGATTTACAGAGTAGGTCTACTGCTAAAATGACTGCCCTCGATCTGCCCTTCGCGGTGATACCTCACATGCATGGTGCAATTGCTGTTTACATATGACTCCAGACCGACGCTTGCGTTCGTCTTTGCGCAAGAGCAGGGGGGGACAGGGATGCTTTTTTTTATTTTTTTATTTTTTTATATATTTATTTCGCTTTTTTTATTTTATTTGTTAACTGTTCCTTCCATTTATTTATTTTTTTACCATTTTTATTGTTATCTCAGGGAATGTAAATATCCCTTATGATAGCAATAGTTAGTGACAGGTACTCTTTTTTTTTTTTTAAATGGGGTCTATTAGACCCTAGATCTTTCCTCTGCCCTCAAAGCATCTGACCACACCAAGATCGGTGTGATAAAATGCTTTCCCATATTCTCAATGGCGCCGTTTATATCTGGGGGGGGGGACATTCCCTCCCACTGAATGTAAAAGCAGTCTAGAGGCTAATTAGCCGCTAGGACTGCTTTTACATGAAAGCCGACCGCTGGCTGAAAAGAATGATACCAAGATGATGCCTAAACCCGCAGGCATCATTCTGGTATAACCATTCAAAGTCCTGCAACATACCAGTACGTTGATGGTTCTTGTTGGACATGTATTGTAATCTTTTTTTTTTTCATGCAGTCTGTTGGCTGAACAAAAAAAAGATTGATCGGTGGGTATGCCCACCATTAGAATACCTCCCTTCATCCACCCACTTCTAATGATGGGCATACATGCACCATTTATATATGCCGAAGCATGGGGGCATCCTCCCGCAAAAAAGTTATGCCGCGTACGGTCGGACTTTTCTATGCCGCGTACACACGGTCGGACTTTTCTATGCCGTGTACACATGGTCAGACTTTTCCACAGGAAAGCCTCCGTAGGAATGTCAACCGTATGTACGCGGCATTAGGAGCAAAATCGCTCCTCCGCCCCTAATGCCCCCATGCTCCGGCATATATGCTCTTTTTTGAACTGTAGTGGTGAAATCACCTCCTACAGCATTGGAGTCGCGGCTTTATATATCGTGGGAGCAAACGCTGTTGCTGTCACGCTAAATAAATCCGCACTGCAACTGAATGGCGTACCTGCTAAGCAAATGATGGTTAACATTAAAACAAAGTAACATTCCAGTATAACAGTAAGATCATACCATACCTGCAAAGCAAATACCTATAAAAAAACATAGTAAAAAATAAAACATTTTTTAACGCAACCTGTGCCTAAAATATATATATATGCCAAAGCATGGGGGCATCCTCCCGCAAAAAAGTTATGCCGCGTACGGTCGGACTTTTCTATGCCGCGTACACACGGTCGGACTTTTCTATGCCGTGTACACATGGTCAGACTTTTCCACGGGAAAGCCTCCGTAGGAATGTCAACCGTATGTACGCGGCATTAGGAGCAAAATCGCTCCTCCGCCCCTGCTGCCCGCATGCTTCGGCATATATGCTCTTTTTTTTAACTGTGGTGGTGAAATCACCTCCTACAGCACTGGAGTCGCGGCTTTATATATCGTGGGAGCAAACGCTGTTGCTGTCAAGATAAATAAGTCCGCGCAACAGCTGAATGGCGTACCTGAAAACAGTAAAATAAATTACATACCTGAAAAGCAAGCATGAAAAAACATAACAACAATAAAACTTTGCAGAATAGAATACAGTAAAAAAGAGCAGAACAATAGAGAGAGAATAGAGAGGGAGAGAACAATAAAACGACAACTATTTTTGGTTTTTTTATTTTATATTTTTTTGTGTGTTTTTATTTTTTACTTTTTTTTTTTTTTTTTTAACACTTTTTTTTGTAACTGTGAACTGTAACTTCAACTTTTCGGTTCCAGGTTTGGGTCTCTCAAAATGCGATGGCATCTTGGGAGACCCTGTGTGAGTGTGCCTAGCCTGTGAAATGTTTCACCCTACACTAATAATTAACGTGTGTGTGGAAGCGTTCAAAACATTCACCAATACAAAGACCAGGATTGCCAGGACATTTGGGACAAAAATAACGGGTGTCACGCCTAAATCCGCGCTTGGTACAGACACGACATTTTCTTTGGGGGGCTCGTTGGGTAGGGGTACTCGGGAGGACATAAGAAAAATGCCTCTCATGCAGTCGGCTTACTGCATTTGGTAGGAGATGGTGAGGTACAATACCGCCTGGATACAGGAGTTCTGTGATGATATCCCTCTGGAATTGAAGGAAGGATTCATTCCGTCCTGAAGCTCTGTATAAGACATGAGCATTCAGTAGAGCCAATTGAAATAAATGTAGAGACACTTTTTTGTACCAGCGTCTCGTCTTACGGGCAATATGATACGGCGCCATCAACTGGTCGTTGAGGTCCACCCCTCCCATATTAAGGTTATATTCGTGGACACAGAGGGGTTTCTCCACAACACCAGTCGCCGTACGAATTTGGACTGTCGTGTCTGCGTGAAGGGTGGTAAGAACGAAAACATTCCTATTGTCCCGCCACTTCACAGCGAGCAAATTTTTACATCTGCAGCAGGCTCTCGCCCCCGGCCTAACACGGGCATCTACAAGCCGCTGGGGGAAGCCCCGGCGATTAGGTCGCACGGTGCCACATGCTCCAATCTGTTGATCAAATAAGTGGCTAAAAAGTGGCACGCTGCTGTAAAAATTGTCCACATACAAATGGTACCCCCTTTCCGAATAAGGGTGACACCAAGTCCCAAACAATCTTGCCAGCGCTCCCCATGTAATCTGGGCATCCTTCCGGCTCTACCTGACTATCTTTTCCCTCGTAAACCCTAAAGCTCCATGTGTAGCCTGTGGCCCTGTCACAGAGCTTATAGAGCTTGACCCCGTATCTGGCACGCTTGCTGGGAAGGTACTGTTTGAAAGACAAGCGGCCAGCAAATTTAATCAGGGACTCATCAACGCATACAACCTGCTGGGGATTAAACAAGGCTGCAAAACGTTCGTTGAAATGGTTTACGAGGGGCCGAATTTTGTAGAGCCGGTCAAATTCAGGGTCTCCACGTGGACGACAAAGTGCATTGTCACTGAAATGCAGGAACCGCAGGATCGCCTCGTATCGTCTCCTGGCCATGTGAGCAGAGAAAATGTACATATGGTCAATGGGATGTGTGGACCAATACATCCGCAATGACGGAAATTTGTGTATGCCCATGTTGAGGGTAAGGCCCAGAAAGGTCTTAAATTCGGAAACCTCGAGAGGTTTCCATTCTTTGGCAAGGCGAGACTGGGGGTTAGCGGCGATGTAAGTACCAGCATATAAATTGGTCTGGTCCACAATAGATCTATAGAGATCTTCCGTGAAATACAGCGAATAAAAATCAAGTGACATAAAGTTCGCTGTATCCACCTGAATACCGGGTTGGCCAGTGAATGGGGGAAGTACAGGTGCTGTAGAAGTGGTGGGGACCCAATCAGGATAGGCAAATTCTACAGGAAGGGCACTATGGGCACGACGGGCCTGTCTCTGTCTTTTTCTTGGTGGCAGCGGGACACTACTTGTGCTTGCCACATCGCCAGCTTCAACTGCACTTATGGGACTCGCCACGTCACCAAGTGTTACTGCAGTGCTGGATAAACGACCAGGGTGTACTAGGCCGCTGGTGCTTGCCAATTCACCAGAAGGAATAGCGGCGCTAGTACTGGATCTCTGCTCCATACAAGGGTCCTGCGGTTCTTGCTGCTCAACAACATCAGAATGGGATCGGGTACGCCTGGCCTTAGCAGGGACCTCAACTTCGTCGTGCGAGCTATCTGACATGGAGCCGCTGTCGTAAATGGGTTCATATTCTGAGCCAGAATCTGTCAGATGCGTGACCTCCTCCTCTTCACTATCTGACATGCACATGAACTCAAAGGCCTGCTTATCATTGTACCTTCGGTTTGCCATTTTGGACTCTAAATTTAGTGGTACAATGGTAAGGATTCACAGGTAAAAAAAGCACCTGACTATAGAAAAGCAAATGTAGAAAACGCTTCAAAAAAAACTGTAAGCGATCGCAGGGATCAGGCCTGTCTCTGCGAACGCTGCAGTTATGTGTCTTGTGTTTTGTAAGTGACAGTGATCGATCGATACTGCACTTGGGTGGGTTGGGCTGGGCAGAGGGGGAAAACGCAGGTGCTAGCGGGTATCTGGGCTGATTCCGCTAACAATGCGTTTTTGGGTACCCTAAACTGCTGGGTACGCTAGTATAGATCTGATCAGATCAGGTATCGATCCGTTCAGATCCTATACCACTAAGGGGGGTGTATGCTTAGCGAGTGGGTGTAAGCGGTACTGGCTCTAACCTAACGCTGCCTGGGGTGACGCAGACCCTGACTGGCGCTAAAATTAAATTTATATCACCCGCCGGGTGATCAGGGGGTTAAACCTATTGGGTTATATACGGCGGGTGCTCTGATGCTATAAACAGCAAACTAACCAACCAGCGTCAACCGTAACACTTATACGGTGATCACTGGTGAAAGGGTTAACTAGGGGGCAATCAGGGGGTTAAAACCTTTATTCGGTAATATATGGGGGTACCTAACGCTTTCTAAAAACCTGGTGGCGAACCTAAAATAACTAAATAACTAACTGGCTAACCACGTCACCAGTGACACTTATACAGTGATCAGTGGTGAAAGGGTTAACTCTAGGGGCAATCAGGGGTTAAAACCTTTATTTATGGGGGTACCTAACGCTATATAAACCTGGCGGCGAACCTCAAAAAAAACTAACTGCCTAGCGGCAACAGTGACACTAATACAGCGATCAGAAACCGATCGCTTAGTGACACTGGCAATAGGGGTGAAAGGGTTAACTCTAGGGGCAATCAGGGGTTAAAACCTTTATTTATGGGGGTACCTAACGCTATATAAACCTGGCGGCGAACCTCAAAAAAAACTAACTGCCTAGCGGCAACAGTGACACTAATACAGCGATCAGAAACCGATCGCTTAGTGACACTGGCAATAGGGGTGAAAGGGTTAACTCTAGGGGCAATCAGGGGTTAAAACCTTTATTTATGGGGGTACCTAACGCTATATAAACCTGGCGGCGAACCTCAAAAAAAACTAACTGCCTAGCGGCAACAGTGACACTAATGCAGCGATCAGAAACCGATCGCTTAGTGACACTGGCAATAGGGGTGAAAGGGTTAACTTTAGGGGCAATCAGGGGTTAAACCTTTATTGGGGGGGGGGTAGGGGGCTACCCTGGACCTAAAGGGGCCTAAACCTAACTGCCCTGACACTTTTTTCTGTCACACTGACACTAAAAGCAGTGATCAGAAAATAAATGATCACTGCAATCAGTGACACTGTGACAGGGGGTGATCTGGGGGTGCTGGGGGGGTGATCGGGGGGGGTTATGTGCCTATGTGTGCTGTGTCAGTGTGCTGTTGGTGCAACTCACAGTACTGACGTCTTCTCTCCTCTGGAATCAAACGAAAAGACCGCCAGAGGGGAGAAAACGTCACTTCCTCCCTGCCTGTGTTTACAGTTACACAGGCAGGGAGGGCTCTGCTGCATTCTCATTCGCTGAGGGAGATCGAGAGGGGACGGCTGGAAACCAATAGCCGCCCCCTCCTCCCGGACCTCCCGTACACCGTTCCCGGCCGCCGCATGTACCGGAGGGGGTCCCGATCGGACCCCCGAACCGAGGTAAGGCGGGGACGTACCTATACGCCCATGTGCCTGTACGTGCCATATTGTGGACGTATATGTACATGCGGTGGTCGGGAACTGGTTAAAGGAACCTATTTAGAAAATAAAAAACAAACCTTTACAACCCCTTTAAGAAACATGGGATTTCAAGGTGAAAGCTTGTTAACATGAATGTTTTTTCTTATAAAACAAAGCATAGCCTCTCATAGCTCGCTCCCTCAAGGGTGGGGCAATTCACATTTATGAACAGTACGAAGATTGCCCACCACTCAATTTAGCTACTCGGCACTAAAAACCTAGGGCCAGATCCACAGTGAGAGTACGCCGGCGTATCTACTGATACGTCGGCGTACTTTCAAATTTCCTGCGTCATATCTTTAGTTTGAATCCTCAAACCAAGATACAACGGCATCTGGGTTTGATCCGACAGGCGTACGGCTTGGTACGCCTTCGGATCGTAGATGCAATACTTCGGCATCCGCTGGGTGGAGTTTGCGTCGTTTTCCGCGTCGTGTATGCAAATTGGCTATTTCCGACGATCCACGAACGTATGCGCGGCCGTTGCATTCTCTTACGTCGTCTCTAGTCAGCTATTTTGCGGCGTATAGTTAGACTTGCCATGTTAAGTATGGCCGTCGTTGGTAAGTCGTCCGTGAATCGGGATGGACGCAAGTCACGTCTAAGTTTAAAAAATGACGTCCTTGCGACGTCATTTCGCGCAATGCACGGCGGTAAATTTCGAGATGGAGCATGCGCAGTTCATTCGACGCGGGGACGCGCTTCATTTAAATGAATCACGCCCCCTAATCGCCGATTTGAATTCCGCCGCCAGAGATGCACTACGCCGCCGTAACTTACGGCGCAAATTTGTTGTGGATTTCAAACAAAGCCAAGTAACTTGCGGCGTAGCGTATCTCAAATACGCTGCGCCGGTGCCGATCTATGTGGATCTGGCCCCCAATTTCTGACATTTAGGTTAGAGATTGTGTTGTACAAATTTGCAGATAATTATGAAGTGACACCACCACATCAGGGTGTCATTCTACTTTATTATTTAAGCGCATAAACTAGGTCATATTTAGCAGTGAATAAATTGTGAACCTGGATTTGTCATGTGTTTTATCATGTGTTTTATCATGTTTTTTTAAATGTTCCTTTTTTCGTTACAGAAACCATTATTCTAGGAGTAATCTTTCTTTCAAAAAAAATATTCATATGGGGAATCTGCCACAAGCCTGGCATCATCTCATAAGTTGCCTACAGCAAAAGCATAGTGCAGCTCTACTAAACAGATAGCAGATAATGCATATGTAATGAGCAAATCTTTCTTGTGTACATAAATGGCTACAAACTATGTGCTGATAGGGTTTATTGACTACAAATACTCACAGTGAGAATGACATTAAAGTGGACCTATCCCTAAAATCTAGTTTGGCTCTGTAATGGTGGCCATAGGGCCCTTTCAAACTGATCATTTTTTTCAGTTAAAATCCTAAATTCTATGGAACTCTTAACACTGATCAGTTGCATTTCAGTGTTTTTGGCCGTTTCACACTGCGCTTGCAAAACGCTGAATTTTTAGCTTTTTTTTTTTAATGAAAAACTGATCAGTGCAAAAGGGTCCTAACATGCACCAAAAATGCAGCAAGCGTGACTTTTAAAAACGCAACTGACCGGTGTGAAGAATTCCATAGGATTTAAAGCAGGGATCTTTAAACTATGGCCCTCCAGCTGTGGTGGAACTACACTAAGGCCCCTTTCACATTGGGCGGTGGAGCCGCGGTGACGATATAGCCGGGCTATTTGTAGCGCCGCTATTCCGTCGTATTTGCCGCGATATTCGGGCGTTGCGGGCGGTATTACCGCGGTTTCCCATTGATTTCAATGGGAAGGAGCGGTAAACACACCGCTCCTATACCGCTCCAAAGATGGCGCTAGCGGGACTTTTGGAGCGTTCCTGCTACCGCACCGCTTCAGTGTGAAAGCCTTCGGGCTTTCACATTGAAGCCTGCAGGGCATGATTTTTTCATGCGGTATAGCAGCGCTATTTTCAGCGCTGTACCGCATGAAAAATGCCTCAATGTGAAAGGGGCCTTACCATGAGGCATTTTAAAAATCTGACATTCACAAACATGACTAGGCATGATGGGAATTGTAGTACCTGAACAACTGGAGGGCCATAGTTTGAAGACCCCTGATTTAAAGGGATGCATTATCCTTTTTTGAAATGGAGCAGTGTAAAAACAGCCAAAAACACAACTAAAACACAACTCACCAGTGTGAGGAGTTCCATAAGATTAAGGCTAGGTTCACACTACTGCGAATTCGCTGCGATTTTGCTGCCATTTCAGGGTATTCCAGTCTATAAAGCTGAATTTGCATTTCATACGAATCAAACTCGCACAGGACCCTTTTTTCTTGCAGCTTAGATTCGCACCGCACTGATGTGAACGAAAACTAATGGAAAACAATGTTTTTTTAATGACTTGCGAATTTGAGCGATCGCAACGGCTCAAATTCGCAAAAGAATTTGCAACAGTGTGAACCCAGCCTTAAAGGGATGCAATTTTTTAATGGTGAAAAAACATCTGACAGTTACGCCCCCCTCCCAGCCCCCCATTTTACTTACCTGAGTCCTCTTCTCCGCTCAGTCTGGCCGTTGATTGGCTAGAGTGGATAGATTCACATCCAATGACGCGGTGCGCCGGGGGGTGGGGCCAAGTGATACAGTGAGCAGCTATAGCCACCGGCTGTATCACGGGAGCGCGCCCACAAGAACTAACCCCCATGGAAGATATCTCCCATGAACGGGGTTAGTTCTTGTGGGGAGGAGCCGAGACAGCTGCCGAGGGACACCCTAAGACCGGGGGGGGCCACTCTGTGCAAAACGAGCTGCACAGTGGAGGTGAGTATAACATGTTTGTTATTTCAAAAATAAAAAACAATTATTCTTTACAACGCCTTTAATGGTTATATTCTAGCATTTTCATACATGTTATGTGTTTGTGTACAAAAATAAAACAGCAGTCCAGTCTTGGGACACATATCTTGTGAAGAAGGCCCATGGCATCATTGTACCACACGCAGTTGTATTTTCTCTTGTTGGAGAGATGCAGTTCAGTTTGTGTGTCTTGCTGGATCCTGCAGAGCAGATGGCTGACCCCCTCCCCTTTCACTGACTATTGTCTGCAGCAGCAGGACACCGATTATAGTTCTTATTGTCTGCTATTGAGCGAGAAGTCTGTGTGTCAGCCTGTGTCCATGTCACATAGTCATGTGGGGGGCAAGGCTGGGGTTGAAAGGTTGGAGCGGGGTCTTGGAGAACACAAAGCTGATAATATCTGTTACTGTCAAGCCCTTTCTGCTTGCAGTCAGTATTGTGGGAGCAGTTTGTATATAAAATTAGGGTTATTTTTGCTTAAAAATAGCATATATCAGATCTCGCAACACTGGCGACAGAATAGTAGCATAAAAAATGCGCCCAGAGCTGAATTTTGCAAATGTATTTAGGCTAGTGCTGTCAAGCGATTAAAATTTCTAATCGCGATTAATCGCATTAATGTCAGTTAACTCACGATTAATCGCGCTATTAAGGAGGTTCACCCTTTAAAACATTTTTTTTTTGTTTTCTTATTTATTTATTTTTTATAATATTAAATTGTGTTTTTTTTTATTTTTACATTTTGATCACTTTTATTGCTGTCACAAGGAATGTAAACATCCCTTGTGACAGCAATAGGTGGTGACAGGTACTCTTTATGGAGGGATCGGGGTCTAAAAGACCTCCGAGCCCTCCTTTGCACTTCAAAGTATTCAGATCGCCGAAAACGGCGATTCTGAATACTGTGTACTTTTTTAAATCCGGCGCCATTGGCAGCCGAGAAACCCGGAAGTGACGTCATGACGCCGCTTCCGAGGTTTCAATGCGGAGACTGAATCAAAGCCGTTTACGGCTTAGTGTCAGTCTCCGCCTGGACACAGAACGCGGCGGATGGAGGATCGGGTCTCCCAGTGGGACGGGAGGCCCGGTCAGAGCGGCGAAAGACGGCGGGAGGGGGGGGATGTCCCCTCCCGCTCCTCCGGCATAACAACCGAGCGGCTTTTAGCCGCATCGGTTGTTATGTTTGGATAGCCGATCGCCCGCTCTAAACAACGGTACCGGGATGATGCCTGCGGCTGCAGGCATCATCCCGGTATAACCCCCGAACGCCGCCTCGTTAATCGCGCGATAAAAAAATTGACGGCGTTAACATGGGTTTGTGTTAACGCCGTTAATAACGCGTTTAACTGACAGCACTAATTTAGGCACATCAAGTGTTTGTGCGTTCATTTATTCCATTGGGCAGAATATTAATTTACTCTGGCCATTGAAATTAATGAACTCTCATGCGCTAAATATATCTAGCGCTTCGGTGTGTTTAGACACATTTAGGCACATTTGATGATTTTTCTGATGAAACTCTCCTCTCCTGAATGGCAGTCATAGTTTTTTTTCTGCCTCTGAATACTCCTGCCTGTAAATGCCTGTGTGCAAGGACATATAGGCTAACACGGAGGGGCATTTAAAGGCAGAAAAAGTCAGACGCCCGCAAAAGCAGCGTTTTCGATGCTCATTGTGCATGAGGCCTAAAGTGTACTCAATGCCATATATAGTCTAGTATATGTACTGCCAAAGTTACACCGTCACTACCATCACCATGTAGGCAGAAGTTAAAGTGGTAGTAAACTCTCCATTTGTATTTTAACCTACAGGTAAGCTTATAAATAGGCTTATAATTAGGCTTACAGGTAGGTTAAATGAATATCTCCTAATCGTTCACCACTTAAGAGATATTCTAGTAAGAAGCAGCTGCTGATGCCACCAGCGCATGCGCTCTGAGGGAACGGCATGCTGTACAGAGCCCTGTACCGCGGCTGTGACTCCCACACACGTACCCGGGGTTCGACGTCATCGCGGCTTGCCCATTTAAGCAACCGTAGCACGCTAACTCGGAAGGAAGACCGGGTGAAGATAGAAGCCTCTGTAGCGGTGACAGCACACTGCTGGAGGGCTTAGTTTCTAGGTACATTTTTCATAATGTGCTCATTGCTGACCTGTAGAGAATTTATTATTTGACTGTTATGTGAACTACCTCCATAAATCTGAGTTAGACTGAGTATATGGCTTCTTCAAGTGTCTGGAGTGGACCCTTCGTACCCATGCTGTCATGATGTGAGATAGTGCCTTGTTAAGCTAGACTATGCATTTCATTAAGGGGAAAGACATGGAGAACTAAGATCTGGGTGAACCAAGATGGTGCAGACCTGGTCGGGCAAGGGGGTGGTGGAGGAGAGGGGAGTGAGGGCTCTATCCTGCAACCACATGAAGATGTCTGTCTCGATTCAAGAAGTCTCCCCAGCTAGAAGAGTGTCGCTGCTACAGGGGACCAGGAGTATGGTGAGTGGGTGTACAGGGCACTACATGTTTATGACACACCATATGTGTGGGTACAGTGGGGTATAGAGAGGGCTGTGGACTGTGTAAAACCTGTGACCTAGACCTTAGTATGACCTGATCCAGGCAAGTCCCAGAGGAGAGTATGTGGGCAACTCAGTCACACGTTCTTAGCCTGCCCAAAACCATCACCATCACTAGTCCAAATCATTTGGTGGTGTAGGGATTATGGTGTGGGGTAGTTTTTCAGAGGTTAGGCTTGGCCACTTAGTTCCAGTAAAGGGAACTCTTAAGGCATCAGCATACCAAGAACTTTTGGACAATTTCATGCTCCCAACTTTGTGGGAACAATTTGGGGATGACCTTTTCTTGTTCCAATGCAAGGTCCATAAAGACGTGGATGTTTGGGGTGGTGGAACCTGACTGGGCCTGCACAGACTCTTAACCTCAACCCGATAGAACACCATTGGGATGAATTGGAGTGCAGACTGTGAGCCAGGCCTTCTCTCCAACATCACAGCCTGACCTCACAAATGTGCTTTTGGAAGAATGGTCAAACATTCCCATAGACACACCTTGTGGACAGCCTTCCCAGAATAGAATCAATATTGAACCCTACAGACTAAGGCCCCGTACACACGACAGAGGAACTCGACGTGCTTGGCACGTCGAGTTCCTCGTCGAGTTTTGGGATGAAGCCGCCGAGGAGCTCGGCGGGCCGCCTTCTCCCATAGAACAACGAGAAAATAAAGAACATGTTCTCTATTTTCTCGTCGAGTTCCTCGGCGGCTCCATCGAGCCAAAACTGTACAGACGACAGAGTTTCTCGGCAGAATCCGGGTTTTGACCGAGTTTCTCGGTGAATTCTGCCGAGAAACTCTGTCGTGTGTACGAGGCCTCAGACTGGGATGCCATTTAAGTTCATGTGCGTGTAAAGGCAGGTGTCCCAGTACTTTATTTTACTATAGTGTATGTCAGTGTTGCCAACCTACCAGATTGAAATTTACTGGCACAACACCCGAAATTTACTGGCGCAGCCATGTTTTTACTGGCATTTCACAAAAGTTACTAAATTACATTTTTAGGTGCAAATTTCAGTATTTAGGCTGCAAACAAGTACGCTAGGCAAATAGAAATGTGATTTAAGGTAGATATTAAGGTAAAAAAAAAATGTTGAATGGAATGGAAATACTACGCGCCCAAATTTTTTTTAAACTGAAAGTGAGCTGCTACCCAAAATAATCAAAGATTATGCAGTTATGTGTAAAGATAGGGTGCGCTAAATAAATATAATAATAGTATTAACCAATATTTAAACCTAAATATGAATACTAGACATCTGAAAAGAAACAAAGTATTATAGTGGGTCAATATATCCAGTCCCTGGAAATTAATGATATTGTAGTGGTAATCAAAAATGGTGATAAACATATATGAGTCCACAATCAAAAGGAAAAAGTAAAAAAGTCCAGTGATGACGTTTTTAAAGCTGGAAAAATGAATTCCCATATGTGATTTCTTAATTGAAAGAAGTATCGTGTTTTCAATCAAAATGATCCACCTTCACCGTGATTTTGTCAAAACACCCAATGTGAATGAATAGGCAGGCTCCTTACCAGATGGAATTGCCCCCAATTTTGATATCAAAAAGGGAGGACAATTAAGGCTTTGACAGGATCACCTGCATATGAATAGGATACGTCCTGACAGCAGTGTTGGAAACAGTCATGGATTCTCGGATATGTGCATGGAAAATAAATGGTGGCAAAACATAGCGTAATTCGTTTTAATAAGATATAAAAACATATATTTTAGGGAGCCAAATGGCCGCTTACTTTGTGAGTGCCTTGGACCCGGCACTGAGGCTGTAGTGATTTCAAATCAGCTAGAATAGATCCTGGGTGCTGTGAGCTGCGAGATGTCCGGATCCCCGGAGCGTGCGTTCCACGGCCGCAGCAGTGTAGAGCCAGCAATGCAGGAAGTGACAAGGTACTGGAGCGTACAATTGCGTGGTTGGGTGCCGGCACCCAACCACGCAATTGTACGCTCCAGTACCTTGTCACTTCCTGCATTGCTGGCTCTACACTGCTGCGGCCGTGGAACGCACGCTCCGGGGATCCGGACATCTCACAGCTCACAGCACCCAGGATCTATTCTAGCTGATTTGAAATCACTACAGCCTCAGTGCCGGGTCCAAGGCACTCACAAAGTAAGCGGCCATTTGGCTCCCTAAAATATATGTTTTTATATCTTATTAAAACGAATTACGCTATGTTTTGCCACCATTTATTTTCCATGCACATATCCGAGAATCCATGACTGTTTCCAACACTGCTGTCAGGACGTATCCCATTCATATGCAGGTGATCCTGTCAAAGCCTTAATTGTCCTCCCTTTTTGATATCAAAATTGGGGGCAATTCCATCTGGTAAGGAGCCTGCCTATTCATTCACATTGGGTGTTTTGACAAAATCACGGTGAAGGTGGATCATTTTGATTGAAAACACGATACTTCTTTCAATTAAGAAATCACATATGGGAATTCATTTTTCCAGCTTTAAAAACGTCATCACTGGACTTTTTTACTTTTTCCTTTTGATTGTGGACTCATATATGTTTATCACCATTTTTGATTACCACTACAATATCATTAATATCCAGGGACTGGATATATTGACCCACTATAATACTTTGTTTCTTTTCAGATGTCTAGTATTCATATTTAGGTTTAAATATTGGTTAATACTATTATTATATTTATTTAGCGCACCCTATCTTTACACAAAAAAAAAATGTTGTTGTTATTTTTGATATAATAAGGGCAAATTATAAAGTCACATCCCCCCCTGGCTCCATCCCCCTCTGCCACGAACCCCCCCTGCCTTCACCCCCCTCTGCGGTGCCACAATCTCCCTCTGCCTCCAATCTCCCTCTTCCTCCAATCTCCCCCAGGCCCCCTGCCTCCAATCACCCCCTGCCTCCAATCACCCCCTGCCTCCATCGTCCCCTGCCTCCATCCCCCTCTGTGCTGCCACCAACAACCCCTGTCTCCATCCCCACCCTCTGCAATGCCACCATCCCCCTCTGCGGTGCCACCGCAGCCACCATCACCCCCTGCCTCCAATCACCCACTGTCTCCAATCTCTATGCGCAGTTCCAAGCCGAACGGATCTTGGCTATCTTTACTGGCACATTTACGCAACCACGGACATTTACGAATGGGGGAAAAAAAGTGCAGTTTTTACGAATACGGACGGTTGGCAACACTGGTGTATGTAGTCTTTTTCTTCCCTCAATCTTTAATCCAGAAGAGAATGAAGGTGCATTTTTTTTTTAATCGCAGGCTTCATTCCCTATGATTTCCGCTTTGTAAGACTATACCCTCTATTGCCCTAGCCACCGGTCTTGTAACTTCCCTGCTGTAGTTCTGTTTCAGCTAGTAGGGACTTAACTACATCCCTGCTCACTGAAGTGGGTGAATCCAGGAGTCTCAGGCCTCGTACACACGACAGATTCTCGGCAGAATTCGCCGAGAAACTCGGTCAAAACCCGGATTCTGCCGAGAATCTGTCGTCTGTACAGTTTTGGCTCGATGGAGCCGCCGAGGAGCTCGACGAGAAAATAGAGAACATGTTCTCTATTTTCTCGTTGGCCGCGTTGTTCTATAGGAGAAGGCGGCCCGCCGAGCTCCTCGGCGGCTTCATCCCAAAACGAGACGAGGAACTCGACGTGCCAAGCACGTCGAGTTCCTCTGTCGTGTGTACGGGGCCTCAGACTCCAGGCCTGAACTGCCCACTGCTGATGTGTCTTCCAATTACAGGCCTGCTCAGCCCAAGCCCCGCCCACACGACTGCTGCAACATTAATTTCCCCAGGCATGGCAGGAAATGTAGTGTGGTTACCCATGTGACGTGTGGACAAACAGAAAGTCCTCTTCTTGGGACCCAGAAGTAGCACATTATTGTGAGGGATATGATGGCTTCAATGGGACAGAAAATCCTCTATTTCATGAAAAGTGAGTCATTTTCATTACCACTTTCTCAGCGATCTAGTAGAGCCTGGGGTGAGGGATCTGGAAATGCAAAGATGGTAGGATCCTGGAGTTCTTCCTTGAGTTTCATTTGGATAGAGCAAGGAAGAGTTGTAACCCCTGCCATTTTTTTTTTTACATCTGTGTCCCATTGGGGAGATTTCTCTTCACTGCATGTCTCATAACCAAGACGTAAGTGAGGACATCCCTGTGAGGCAATTTCTGGTTGTCACCAGAACTAGAACTAGATTTCTGGAAAATTTGGGATTTTATTTTACTTTCACTTTCAGTAATAACGATAAGTATAACCGGTTGAATCTCCTAACTGGGGTACTGACAGCAATAGAAATCCCTCTTCAAAACGAAAAAAAAAATAAAAAAAAATGAGCAAATCAACATTGTTGTAGCAAAGCGTACTGAATAATATAGATATTGATTTTTGTGTTCTACTCGATACAACTTTTGGTGTGTAAATATAAACTAGATTTGCTGTGGAAGCGGAAAATCACATGGAGTTAAAGCGGGAGTTCACCCTAAAAAAATGTTTTAACCTTAGATTGATGCTCATTTTGTCTAGGGGAATCGGCTAGTTTTTTTAAAATCAAAGCTGTACTTACCGTTTTAGAGAGCGATCTTCTCCGCCGCTTCCGGGTATGGTCTTTGGTACTGGGCAGTCTTCCGACAGTCGCATCCATCGCGTCACGAGTAGCCGAAAGAAGCCGAACCTCGGTGCGGCTCTATACGGCGCCTGCGCACCGACGTTCGGCTACTTTCGGAAAATCGTGACGTGATGGATGCGACTGTCGGAAGACTGTCAATCAAATAGGAACGCCCAGTTCCGCAGCACATACCCGGAAGCGGCGGAGAAGATCGCTCTCTAAAACGGTAAGTACAGCTTCGATTCCCCTAGACAAAATGAGCATGAATCTAAGGTTAAAAATTGTCATTTCCGGGTGAACCTCCACTTTAAGAGCTCGCAACATGCCACCTTGCCTGGACACTGCAGATAACTAAAAAAAATGACCAAACCCAGAAGCATTTTTACTCATATTATTAAATTTCATCTTATCACTGACAAAGCAAATGACAGTATATTACTAAGAACTGCTGTATGTCCAATTGCTGTTTTCTTGGTAAACCACTCCCTTTAAAATCCCTAAAGTTAAAGCTGGCAATACACGTGTAGGTTTCTCTTGTTCAAGCCCCCCATGCTGAAAGGAAAGGATCCTCGTTCCAGAAAGGATCCTCGTTCCAGAAAGGATCCTCGTTCCAGAAAGGATCCTCGTTCCAGAAAGGATCCTCGTTCCAGAAAGGATCCTCGTTCCAGAAAGGATCCTCGTTCCAGAAAGGATCCTCGTTCCAGAAAGGATCCTCGTTCCAGAAAGGATCCTCCACCCAGTTTACAGCGTGGCTAGAGGACTCTCGGTTGCTGCCTGCTCCAGCACTGACGAATACCGGCAGTGCCTGTACTTGATGGTTGGCCAAAGAATTTTGTACCACCTCCTTTGACAAAGGTCAATTGAAAGATATACTAGGGTTGATTTACTAAAACTGGAAAGTGCAAAATCTGGTGTAGCTGTGCCTTGTAGTCAGTTTGTTTGAATTAAATTTGACCAAAAAAATGGAAGCTGATTGGTTTCTATGCAGCACTGCACCCGAAAAAAAGGTGTTTTTATCATAATGCATTAAGATGAAAAACCTTTACAACTCCTTTAACCACTTAGAATTTGGCCCCTTGATGAACAGGCCATTTTTTGCTATATGGCACTGCGTCTTTTTAACTGACAATTGCGTGATCGTGCGACGTTGTACCCAAACAAAATGTCCTTTTTTCCCCACAATTGAAAGATATACTAGGGTTGATTTACTAAAACTGGAAAGTGCAAAATCTGGTGTAGCTGTGCCTTGTAGTCAGTTTGTTTGAATTAAATTTGACCAAAAAAATGGAAGCTGATTGGTTTCTATGCAGCACTGCACCCGATTTTGCACTCTCCAGTTTGTTAATCAACCCCACTGTACTTTTGTCCAGTGGAGGGATGCTGACTGAAATACCCACAGCTTGAATTTTGACAGATTCAGCAGGAATCGGCTGCATTTTGAACCACGTTTGGCCACAATTGGCTGTAGAAATAAGTATCGGTTGGCCCAAGCCAGCTCCATCTTGAAGACAGGTGACCTTATCTGTAAAATATTTAGCTTTAAATTGACCAAACGACTTAAATTTTGTCCAATTTCTGCTCAATCATCTGAAATTGTAGCCATGGGTTGCCCTGTTAGCAGCAACTCCGGCACTGTCTGATGTACTGGGGGGGGGGGGGGGGGACGGGACTGCAGCAGCACCTGTGGATCTGATCCTAACAGAAAAAGTGATAATAATGTGAAGTATGGTAGCTGCGCTGTGGGGGAGGGAATGGGAAGGGGAAGTGAAAAGGGAATGCGAAGTAAAGGGATCGTGGGTGAACTAAAAAAAAAAAGGTATCTGATGCTACAATGAACAATACAGATGAAAGTGAACAAATGCCTATAATCCTGTAAAGATTTAACAGTGAAAATACGTAGTGAAAATGGCTACTACATATACAAACACCAAAACTAGCATAACATAAGTGGAAAAAAGTGAAAAACTATCAAAAATCACACGTGATAAAGTCCTGTCCATAAATAAGGATCAGATCTAGAAGTTCAGTAATTCCTCCACAGAACAGTGTCTCCACCCAAAATGCAACGTGCACAAATGAAATCGTCAGTGCCTAAACATCGAGAGCAACTGAGAGCAGGGTGTGATACTGGATTTTAAACTGTATAGACACTTTTTTTTCTCCAATGTTTTATGGAACTATAACTGCAAAAGGGGCCAGCCTGAAGTGATCTAGCGAGACCTAAAGTGATTGTAAAGTCTATTTTTTTTCTATTAAAATAACAAACATGTTATACTTGCCTTCCCTGTGCATTGGATTTGCCCTGTTTTTGTTATAACATTTTGTAAATAAGTAACTTTTCTCCTGCACTGATAAGCTGCACTGATGATAGGCGGCACTGAAAGGTGGCACTGATATGCAGCACTGATGGGCATTGATAGACGGCACTGATGGGCACTCATAGGTGACATTGATGCACACTGAAAGGCGGCACTGATGGCTGGCACTGATATATTTGACTGATGGGTATCACTGGTAGGCATTTTTCATTGGCACTGATTGGCAGCTGCCAGAGCAGTGATTGGCGTATAGCTGGTGGTCTAGGGTGGCATACGTGGTGGCCATCTCTGGTGGTCCTGGCGGCATCCTGATGGTCCTGGGTGGGCATTCGATGGGGGGGGTGCTGATAAACAATCATCGCAGACCCCCCCTATCAGGAGAGCAGCCGATCGGCTCTCCTCTACTCGTATCTGTCAGACGCGAGTAGAGCACTGACTGTGGGGCCTCTCCCTCCTATTGAGTGCCCCCACAGCCAACAGCTTCTTATGGGGGCATTGAAGCCGAGTCACAGCTCCATGTGTCAATTCAGACAGAGCCCAACCCGGCCCCACCCCCTCTCTCCCCTGATTTGGTTGACTGACTTTGATTTACAGTCGCGGGAGCCAATGGGCTGCTGCTGTGTCTCAGCAAATCAGGAGGAGTTATCCAGACGGCTTAGGCCGCGTACACACGGTCGATCCATCCTATGAGAATGGTCCGATGGACCGTTTTCCCTGGTTTCCCTGCTGAAGCAGACTGATGGCCTGATGTGCGTACACACCATCGTTCCAAAAACCGATCGGGTCAGAACGCGGTGACGTAAAACACACAACGTGCTGAAAAAACAAAGTTCAATGCTTCCAAGCATGCGTCGACTTGATTCTGAGCATGCGCGGGTTTTGAGCCAATGCTTTTGTGTACTAACCATCGGTTTGGACCTATCTGTCAGCGGTCCATCGGTTCGATTATAAAGCAAGTTCTCCAACTTTTGTCCGAAGGACGAAAGACCGATAAGGGGGGTACACACGGACGGTTTGGACCGATGAAACTGAACTTTGGTCCGTTCATCGATTTGGACCGACCGTGTGTACGCGGCCTTAGACATTCGTGGAAATCGCTGGAGAGAGATGGGGCTCAGGAAAGTAATTAGGGGGCTGCTACACACAAAAGGTGTTTTTATCATAATGCATTAAGATGAAAAACCTTTACAACTCCTTTAACCACTTAGAATTTGGCCCCTTGATGAACAGGCCATTTTTTGCTATATGGCACTGCGTCTTTTTAACTGACAATTGCGTGATCGTGCGACGTTGTACCCAAACAAAATGTCCTTTTTTCCCCACAAATAGAGCTTTCTTTTGGTGGTATTTGATCACCTCTGCGGTTTTTATTTTTTGTGCTATAAGCAAAAAAAGGCTGACAATTTAAAAAAAATATATATATTTTTTAGCCTTTGTTATACTAAATATCCCCCCCCCCCCCAAATAAAAAAAAAATGAATTTCTTCATCAGTTTAGGCCAATATGTACTCTACTACATATTTTTGGTAAAAAAATCACAATAAGCGTGTATTGATTGGTTTGCTCAAAAGTTATAGCAGCTACAAAATAGGAGATATTTTTATGGCATTTTTACTATTTTTTTTTACTAGTAATGGCAGTGATCAGCAATTTTTAGCCGGACCGCGACAGACGGCGGACAGATCGAAACACTTTTGACTCTTTTTTTGGGACCATTGAAATTTATACAGTGATCGGTGCTAAAAAAAATGCATTGATTACTGTGTAAATGTCACTGGCAGGGAAGGGGTTAACACTAGGGGGCCAAGTGTTTAAATGTGTTCCCTGGGAGGTGTTTTTAACTGTGGAGGCATGGGACTGACTTGAGGAGAGAGATCGCTGTTCCTAATCAATTTAAACATACAGATCCCCGTTCTGGCTCTGAGGAGCGATTGCGGGTGACCGGCTGACATCGTGGAGCATCGACTCCAGTGTAGCACCGGGGCTGCCAAAAATTGACAGCGGTTCGCGCAGCTGTGCCAACCTGCCGCATTACAACTGCGGCGGCTGGTCGGCAAGTTGTTAATGCATAGAATGCATTAAGATAAACAACCTTCTGCCATTTTACAACCCCTGTAATTTTATGACTAAAGTTTCACTTTAAGTAAATGTGCTGGAGCTGGTGACATCACATCAAAGATGGTTGCGCCCAACAGCAGTCTTCAGACTTTTGGATGTCTATGCAAGGGAAGCATGAAATAACATGCATAAAATATCATAAATCACAAATATAATGTTATGGGAAAGATCGTTGTTGAAATTAATAGTCTGGTGATATGGTCTTTATATACTAAGATCTGGGAGAAAGCGGAGATATAGCGGTGGAGTTGGCAATGCCAGTAAGAAGGTGATTAAGGCTACTTGTTCTCTGAAAAAATACGATGTGGTGGTAAATATATAAAGTGCAAGGCAGCGAATAAAAAAAAAAAAGCATTCCAAATAAAGTTAATGAACTGCAGTTGCTTATAATTGACCAAGATTATGATGTAGTAGATATAACAGAATCCTGGCTTAATGACAGCATGCCTGAATAATGAATTTGGAAAGCTACAGTTTAGTTAGGAAGGATAGAGAAAAATTGTAGAGGGGTTTGTCTCTTCGTAAAATATTCTGTTAGATCAGCTTTGAATGAAGACATCTCTGAAGACATTGACAGCGTGAATTCTGTATGAGTAATACACCTGGTGAAAGTACAGCTCTAATGTACTCATAGGGTTTGATGTAAGCTACTCCGTATAAATGATACAGCTAAAGTTCAAATACTGCTACAGCTGTAAAAGGCAGCAGACAGAAATGGGGTCCTTATCATGGGTGAATAAAATTGCCCAAACATCAGTGAGGACAGTAAGAAGTTCTCATAAAATTACAGATTTTTTATCTTACAAGGCACCTTATCCAAGTAGCGTATGAACCAACAAGAGGGCCGAATGTTGTGCATTTGATAATTTCCAAAGATTTTATGCCATATGTGGTGGTTCAGGAACCTTCGGGCAAGAGGGACTACAAAATGGTATCAATTGTGTCACTATTAAGAAAAATATTAAACATGGGTATTACAAACACCATGCTCTGTACATGACTCAGAATAGGGGTCTCCAAACAAAGGTCCAGTTTACTGTCCTTCAGACTTTACGAGGGCCGGACAGTGGTCAGTGAAAAGGTCCCGACATCACTGGGAAAACATAATGCCCAGTTGTTTGTTTAAATGGGAGTAATTGTGCCTCATCATTGGTGTCATTGGGCCCCATTGTATGGTGTCATTGAGAGAAATCGTGCCCCATTGTTGGTGTCATTGGGAGAAATTGTGTCCCATTGTTGGTGTCATTGGGAGGAAAAGTGCCCCATCCGTTGATATCATTGGGAGGAAAAGTACCCCATCATTGGTATAATTCAGAGGAATTGTGCCGCATCACTGATGTCATTGGGCCCCATTGTTGGTGTCATTAAGAGAAACTGTGTCCCATTGTTGGTGTCTTTTTGAGGCATTGTCCCCCATCATTGGTATAATTGAGAGAAATAATGTCCCATCATTGGTGTCAGCGGGAGAAATTATGCCCCAATGTTGGTATCAGTGGATGAAATAGTGTCCCAAGGGCCTGATTAAAGCAAGCAAAGGGCCGCATCTAGCCCCCGGCCGCAGTTTGGATACCACTGGCTTAGAACATTTAGGTAAAATTCATATTTTGCTAGTTTTTTTTAGTCCCTTGTTTTTACTGAGAAATCGTCCATTGAGCCTGCCAATTCCTTGTTCAGCAAATTATTTTCAGTGACTGGGCCTGACAGCTTTGCCCCATCTCATTAGGCAAGCATCATAACATGGTACATGAAATGCTTCCTTAGATTCTCATGCATTGCAATGCAAAAGAATCAGTGCCAAGCGTAAAACAGCCCCTTGCATTCTCCCAGCCTTATGCCCCGTACACACAAACAGAAATTCCGACAGCAAAAGTCCGATGTGAGGTTTTGAACAGAAATTCCGACCGTGTATGCTCCATCGGAATTTCCGCCAACAAAAGATTAATAGCTGGTTCTCAAATTTTCAGACTGAAATAATTCCTATCCGAAAATCCGATCGTCTGTAGCAATTCCGATGCGCAAAATTCCGACTCGTGCTCGGAAGCATTGAACTTAATTTTCTCGGGTAGTCGTAGTGTTGTACGTAGTGTTCTAGTGTAGATTGATGAAAGTTCAGAGAACTTTTGTGTAACCGTGTGCATGCAAGTCAAGCTTGAGCAGAATTCCGTTGGAAAAACCAGCCAAGGTTTTTCCGACAGAAAATCAGAACGTGTGTACATCAGTCAGCCAAAAGTAGGCGCCCACCAGCCACAGTGGAAGAGGGATGAGCTGGATGGTTTGTGGTCCAATAATATTAGGAGTTTTGGCCAATTTTAATAAAATCCACACAGGTTCACTAGAGTTGACTCAGTTTAGCTCATTAAGCCTTCCATCTCAACTCGTATTATGTCTCTTTCCAAAAAACATCAGGCTATGTGGGAACATAGCTAATCCATACACATCTCTTGTAATATTGTTGTCGAGAACATTGAAATAACCACTCGTATCATGTAAGCATGATTGACATTAGGCTGAAGTCTCTCTTGAACTTTTTGTCACTATCCAGTAACCTTGCTTGTATTGTGCATTGTTTACCTACTACCGGTATGTGCTACCTACTGATGATGGTAAACTATTTTACCACATTATGTGCGGTAAATTTAAAACCCTTTTGTAAATGAAAATCCATGCAGGAAATGTCTGTTCAATGAGGGAGGTATGATTCGAATATTGGGTGTATGTAGCCTTTCAATCTACTTTAATTGTGTAGATTTAAAATCTGTGAAAATCCATTTACCAAAAGAAATAGGAATGTTTTTAAAAGATGCAAATGTTGTCCCTTATTATATTCTCATACACATTGAAGTGACAATATATGTACATGGATAATAAAATACAGGACAAATGGTGGTAACCAACAAAACCAACTCCAATTTTTCTTCAAACGCGTGCAGTGGTATTCCTGGAGTATCAACGTTGGGATTAACTTTTAAATCTTCTTTTTTTTTATCAGTTACCAATTGGGTTCAATAGAGAGCAAAGTTGGCATTGTTCCATACAAAATGTTTCATGTTTTATCATTAATGCATAAAAGGTTTAAATGGTACCAAAGACATTTAATGTCGATGAGTGCAAGGTTATGTACCTAGTGTAGCTTCCTAAACAAGACATGGAATGCAGCTGGGGAAAACAGACAAGTAGAAGGACTAGGATCTGTTAGCAGTAAACTAATCAGTACCACTCAATGCCAATTGGCAGATCCAAAAGCAAATGACATTGTAGGATACAAAGGAGATAAAAACACTTGATACAAGTATAGGGTTGTCACTATATCTTGAATTTGGAGTACAGTTTTCCACACCAAACTGTGAGAAGGTGAGGTTACTAGGCAGGAGACCAACAAATCAGTGGTTTGGAGATCCCACTTATACTGAAGCCTCGTACACACGTCCGAGGAACTCGACGGGCGAAACACATCGTTTTGCACGTCGAGTTCCTTGTGAAGCTGCCGAGGATCTCGGCATGCCAAATTTTCCCATTCCCGTCGAGGAAAAAGAAGACATGCTTTCTTTTTGGCCCAACGAGATCCTCTACGGTTTCCTCGTCAAAGTGTACACACGACTGGTTTCCTCGGCAAAAAAAAAAAAAAAACAGCAAGCTTCTTGCTGGTTTTTGCCAAGAAACTCGGTCGTGTGTATGAGGCCTGAGGCCCCGTACACACGACCAGTTTCCTCGGCAGAATTCAGCTTCCGACCGAGTTTCTGGCTGAATTCTGCCGAGAAACCCGGCCGTGTGTACACTTTCGGCCGAGGAAGCCGACGAGGAGCTCGGCGAGGAAATAGAGAACATGTTCTATTTCCTCGTTGTTCTATGGGAGCTCTCAGCCCGCCAAGCTCCTCGGCGGCTTCAGGGCTGAACTGGCCGAGGAACTCGATGTGTTTGGCACGTCGAGTTCCTCGGCCGTGTGTACGAGGCCTGAGAGGTTAGAACGTTTGGTTTATATAATTTGGAAAAACAGCCAACTGAGAGATGATCAAATGCAATGTAAGAATATTACCAAGGTGAATTTAAAGTTTTGGTAGATTAACTTTTTTAAATCCAGCACAAGAACCATTGGTTGTTTATGAATGAAAATAAGATTTTACCAACAGTATAGGAAATAATCTTTAGGGTAAAATTCTCAGTTGCCAAATCTAACATGCCAATTAAAAATGTTCGTGTAAAACCAAATGTAATACTTCTTCTCCAGTCACCTGCACTGCTGATGGCACTCTAATGCAGAGAAACTGCCCCCCAAAGTCTTCTTCAGTAACTGACACCCCTCAGAGTGTAAATTTCTTGGTTTCCCAACTGTCCTCAGTCCCTCCACAGCAGGAGGTAACACTGTGTGCTGATCACCCAAATGTAAATAATTTTGATAAAGTGTTGATTATGTTATTAATAAATATATATATATATATGCATTTTTTTATATTTTATTAAGTTGTTTTTATGCATATCTATAGTAGCATATACCGGTATACAGTAAGTACACATGGGTAGCCAAATTTGTATCTGCAGTCTCTAATGATGTAAGCTATCCAAAAAGCACCAGTTTACCAAAAAGTGCCCATCTTTTTGATAGTGTGATAGTTTTATTACTCTGATTTTATCTTGGAAATGGTTGGCGAGGTTGAAAAAAGACACTAGTCCATCTAGTTTAACCAACAAGAAAGTTATTGAAAACCCCCACAGTTGATCCAGGCAACAAGAAATTTACAATAAGTGGGCATTTTAGTTGTATGTGTGGTATCTACTTTTTAATTGGATATTTGCCAGCCTGCAGAAAAATTGAGTGGAAAATAACCATAAGTTAAGTAGAATTCAGATCATAATTTGAATTATGTCAAAATGTCTGACAAAAAGAGTTGTATTTCTAACTACATGAGAGTAAAAGTAGAAGTTAATTTAAACCCCAGAAAAAAAATGCATCTGTGCGTCTATTTTGAATAGTATATTTTTATCACAGCTGCACCAATCTCCTAAATGTTACATGCCGATCCTGCAAGTCAATTCTCTATGGAGATTCCTGTAGTAAAGTGCCACAGCTCTCACCACTGCCTTGCAATGCCTTGCAGTGGTGTTGTATCTATTCTGTGTTGGCTCCCTTAGGCTGGGTTCACATATGTGTAGCCGCAGGTTTGTGCCTGGGGGAACGTTGTGTGTCTGTTCACTTGTTCAGGTGCGATCCAGGTCAAAATTGTTGCCTGAATTCGCAAATGAACTGGACCCAAACACGTACAGGACCCTTTTGGAATGCGGACTGCGGCCACCCCGGACCTGTGTGAACCGGCTCCATTGAAAGTAGGTCACACTTTCATGTCATGCGCATTGGATGTGGAGAAAACCGCATCCAATTCACATATGTGAATACGGTATGTGAATCCAGCCTAGATTGAACTACAGGGAGCCAAGCTAACAGCATGATTGTAGTCAGCACACATTATCATACTGTGCTGCTGGACTTGGTTATTCTAAAGGTTGGATTTAAAAAACAAAATCAAACATGTTATACTTACTTGCTCTGTGCAGTGGTTTTGCACAAAGCAGCACTGATTCTCTTCTTTTTGGGTCCCTCACTGGCATTCCTGGCTTTATCCCCTTGCCAAGTGCCTCCAATAGCAAGCCTCTTGCTATGGGGGCATGCTCCTGAGCCACGCTCTTGTTAATGGACATTGTCCATTCACACACAGAGGACAGCTCGGCCCCACCCTCACTCTCTCCTCATTGGCTCACTGGCTGTGATTGACAGCCGATGGCTCCCGCTGCTGTGTGATCCAATGAGGGGAGAGACCCGGGAAAGCCACTGCTCTCATGCACATCAGAATGAGATGGGGCTCCGGTAAGTATAAGGGAGGGCTGGGGGGAGTTGCACCCAGAAGGATTTTTACCTTAATGCATAGAATGGATTAAGGTAAAAATAACTTTTGTCCTTTAGAACCACTTTAACTCAAAGCAGGTTTGTATTGCTTGTTAGGGAGATTCGCTCTCTGTTTGACCTGTTTACAGGTAGAGACACAAACCAGGCCTTGGACAGGTTTGAGAACCCAGAGACAGTCATATGACTGCTCAATAGTGCTGCAAATGTATTTTGGGGATGATGTTGGCACTTTTGCCAACACAGACTTATTGCCATATAATTAAAGTATGCGCTACTTGTTAAAAAAATATTAGGCTTCAAATCCACTTGATAAAATATGTAATCTCTCTGACCACACCATTCTGTATATTGGACAAAAGATCTTCCGTGCAGAAGCCTAGAACTGCCATATTTTGGTTGTAAAGATGCCTAAAAGACTTTGTTACATTTATGTTATCGTTGTCATTATTGGTTCCCTAATATGGTTCTTTTTCACCCTCAGATACTTGGGAGGTCCCATTTGAGGAGATTTCGGAGCTGCAGTGGCTGGGTAGTGGGGCACAAGGAGCCGTTTTCCTGGGGAAATTCAAGGGAGAAGAAGTGGCCATCAAGAAAGTGAGAGAGCAGAAAGAAACTGACATTAAACACCTAAGAAAATTAAAGCACCCCAACGTTATTGCGTTCAAGTATGTATCATGGTTGCTGCTCATTACATGAATCACTGACATTTTTTGTTTAAACCTGCGAATGAATCATCAGTAATAATTATTCCTTTAGGTCTAATGTTCCACTTGTCACATTCTACCTGAGAGAAAATGAAAACACTTGGCTTGAGGGTACAAGCAGTTCATTAACTTGATCAACTAAAGAGCCCAGCTTTTTTCCCCTAGACATTATTGCTGTCGTGTCCCCTTTGGGGAGATTTATCCTCATCATTTATCATATTGACTATTACCTCAGGGACAAAGTGGGAGTAAATCCAAAATGTTACTGTTGTCACCATGTTTAGATGACAGCTGGTAAATTTTTGATTTTCTCATGCCTCTGGAACAGGAGGAAAAATCAAATGTGCCACACTCTTTCTTAGCAGATTGCTGCCCTCTCTGTTGTGACTGGAGGAGATTGTGGTAACATCAGGGCTGTTATCTATGAGATTTAGTGGGCAGTTATAGCATGAGTGGGCACAAGCAATAATAGCTCTGTTCATTCTTGGTAAGAGAGACAATATGGGACCACTATATCTCTTGGAAAGTAAAGTTAAAGGGGTTGTAAAGGAAAAAAAATGTTTTCATAATAAGCATCCTTTACCGGCAGACATTCCTCTTTTCACTTCCTCATTGTTCGTTTTTGCTCAGAAGTTGCTCTATTTCTTCTCTGTTCTGTTCACTTCCTGCTTGACTGATTTTATTGACCACCGTGAAGGGAGGCTTTACTGCGGTGGTCAGTAACGTGCTCACCCCCTCCTGGGAACTACATCTGTGAGGCAGGACGCTCTCGACGTGTTAGAGACTTCAAGGAGGTGTGAATTACTGGGCGTGCCACAATTCATACTGGGAAATGTAGTTCTTACATGAACGAGTGATGAAAACCAGGAAGTGAATGAGAGAACAGAAACTAGAATGCCGGAGGTGATATAGATGAAGGAATTTAATAGGTATTTACTTGTTTTTTAACAGAATCATTACACTATTCTGTCTACCTTGCAGACATTAATTTTAGGCAAATTTTTTTTTTCCTTAACAACTCCTTTAAGCTAGCCATAGGTGGATTGGAATTCAGCCGATTCAGCAGGGACTGGCTAAATTTTGACTGATGTGTGGCTGCTCCTGCTCAACAGAAGTCAATCGGACTTGTTGCAAACATTTTCTCAATCAGCTGCAGCTACTGATCAGTGTATTCTGAGTCCCCGCTGTCAGAATGCAGTATCTCAACTAAGTGGATTCCTCCATCGATCACAATTGTGTGGACGAAGGAGCCATTTTTTTTTTCATTCAGCCTACTGGCTGAACGGAAAAAAAATAGCCATCTATGGCTAGCCTTAGCTTGTCGGCTAAATGCACAATCTACAAACTCGTTTTGTTTTATTTATTGGCTAGATTTGAATGGTTTTTCTGGTATAACACATATTAAAGTGTTGCTAAACCCACAACAGTAAAATCAACCTGTATTTGCAGTAATGCATGCAGGTTATACTCTCTGTGGAAAAATAAAGTGTAGCGCAAAAAGAAAAAAGAGCCCTATGATTGAATCTCTAAATAGTGGTATAGTAACACCAAAAAAATGTTCATGTGGACAGTGAAGTGAATAAATCTGAGTCCATTGACAAACTCCAATTCATCAGAAGATAGTGACTTTTGTGATACACTGTGATTGATAGAAGATCCGCCACCAATTGATGATAATTATGAGGCTTACCAGAAAGATCAGACCCGAATAAGTATATACCTATCAGGTCATTAAAGCTTGAGTAATACCAGGGATCCAAGCGAACTCAAAAATTGGAAAATCGCTTCCTAAAACCTCCTTAGGTACAATACTCGATATGTAGCAGATTCACAGAGGCCAATTGAATGGTGTCAATCAATGCTCCCATATGGTAATATTAAAACATCCAAAGGTTTCAAATGTTGCAGAGTGTGAGAAAATAAATAAAAGAGCACATAGCCTGATTCTGTAATCAATACTTGACAGTATTTAATAAAAAAAGTTTTACACTCACATTTAGGTGGGATAAAACATACATTATATATATATATATATATATATATATCACAGTGGGTATAGTTAACAAAACTGAGCATGTGCAGAGTTGCCATCACAGCTGCCAAATCCCTAGCTGAAATGAGGACATAAAGAGAAGGTGGAGATAGAGAGCAGCAGGAACAACCAGGTTTTTTGCAGAATACAGAAAACAAATCTCATAGTGAGTATTAACAGCATGTAATACAGCATTTATTGATAGTTTTTGTATGATGTGGGTTTAGTAAAGATTTAACCACTTGCCTACTGTGCAACTTGACAAGCTTTCTTTGCGTACACACTGTCAAGACCAAATCTCGTTGTTCTCAAACACGGTGACGTACAACACATACGACGGCAGGGGAAGTTCGATTCCACTGGCACAACCCTTGGGGCTGCTTTTGCTAATCTCATGTTACTGCGTGTTAAGTAAAAGTTTGGTAGGAGACGATTTGCACTTTTCAGTCTGTTACAGTGTGACAAATGTGCTATCTCCAATACAAACGCTACATTTACCGAAGGTGCGCTCCCGTCTCATACTTTATTCTGAGCATGCGCGGGTTTCTAAGCATACACACGAACGTGTTTCTCGTTGAAAACCAGCCCGATGAGGAACGCGACGAGGAAATTGAGACTCCCGTCGAGGAAAAAGAGAACTTGTTCTCTTTTTTTTCCTCGTTGAGTTCCTCGACAGTTTTCTCGATGAAAAGCATACACACAACCGTTTTCCTCGGCAAAAAAGCTCTGCCGCCAAGTTTCTTTATGGATTCTGTCGAGGAAAACGGTTGTGTGTACAAGGCCTAGCGCGTCCCCAAAATCACCAGAGAAATGACCATTTAACATGGGAGTCTATCGAAGGGGTCCCGGGACAACAAACTTTGCACTTTTAGAGGAAGAGTGGGCCTACACGTGTGCCAAGTTTGGGGTCCAGGGGACTTGCGGCCAGCCAGTACCGGGTCCCCAAAGTCCGGGAGATCAGGCACAAAAAGGTGACTCAAGTATAAGCCGAGGGGGGCATTTTCAGCACAAAAAAATGCTGAAAAACTCGGCTTATACTCGAGTATATACGGTAATTTAATTAGATGTAATTTCATAAGTCATTCTCCTGAAGTGAAGCTGTACTGTGAAAAGCTCCCTAACTTAAATATGAACAATTAGATCAACATCTCTTGTTGAAACAAAAAAAACTAAAAAATACTCTCTTCCCCTTTAAACTAAACATTTCCATTCTGTAAAAGTACAGACTAGGCTGTAGCAGTACCATGTAGAGGTGCCTGCACATACTTTTCGTATGATGACTCAGAAACCAGTGTTGTCCTGAATCAGGGCAGACATTTTGGTAGAGGATTATCTGCCAATTCTGGTGTTTGATTTATCTAGTTTATTTTTTAGCACTTTCAGTTTCTTTCAGTTTACATTTTGGTAGAGGGGCAGGACTTTGCCCCGTGTCAGTGCTGCCCCCTGTTAACTGAACTGGTGATCTGATGACTGAGGTAGAAGCAGTAGGAGATGTGCAGAAAGCACAGATCAACATAGTGGATTAGGCAGAAGCAGGAAGATGCATGTACTGCAGGTCCTCTGGTAAAATGAAGCCCTAAGAACAGTGACAGAGTGACCTTCACCAACAGCAGTCTCAGACATCGTGCCTTAGATGATCTTACACTGCAGATACAGTTAATAAACCATAGAACAGAAATGTCTAGGCACAGTCACATATATAAAAGTACACCGCTTTTTTATTTTAGGAGTAATTCAGGGCAAAAGATAATATTTTTAGGATTTTTTTTAGATTCTTTTTGGAGATTTTCACTGTAATACAGCAAATCTACTTGGTAAGATCAGGTCCAGTTTAGGTTTCTATGTCCTTTCCAGTACATTATATGTAGAAAACGGCACACTCTGAATACAGGGGATTTAAACAGAGTCTGACATCTGTCACACTGTTGAGTTGGGCCCCACCTATCACCCACCTGTTGTCACTGTATGTCTACCAATATGTCAGTTGTATCTCTTATGCCTCGTACACACGGACGGACTTTCCGAGAAAAAAGTCAGATGGGCTTTTTTTCTCGGAAAGACCTTAGATAGAGAACCTGTTCTCTTTTTTTCCGACGGACTCACGGCGGACTTTTGCACAGTCAGAAGTCCGACCGTGTGTGCGAGGCATTAGTCAATGTCCATCTTTCACATTCTGTATTGATTGGTCTTTGTCTATCTGCATATCTAAAGGTATTATGAGTTTCCATAGAGTACACTGAACTATCTAAAGACACTTGCCATTTCTATGCATATATGTATACTGTATAAAAACAGAATGCCTTAATAAACTCTACAGACCATATACATTTCAGTAGGATATACATCAGTATATGCTTGTTATTCGTCAGCTGTTTTGCTTTTTTTCCTTTTCACTTTCATTTGCTCTGTAGTCCCTTTCACAGTTTGCATTTGTTTTAGTCATTGCTTTGCCATCTCCTGGTATTCCTGTTATCTGCGTCTTTTTGGTCTGTACAGTAAACAACAAGCTCTGCGAGTTCATTTAAGGTAAGGAAGGCTGGCAATTTGGAATATTCGGGAGATACCGTATGCAGATGCACACCGTACCATCATCTCCTCCATCATACTGATTAAAGGAATACCAGTTTATCTGAAAGGTGTCAGCTTTGTGTTCATTAGGAAATGACAGGTTCAAATTTAATAACAAAGTTTACAAGGTAAACTGTAAGAACTCTTGATTTGCATTGTAAAAATAGCATCTAGAGCTCACTTCAGCAATATCTGCTTAAAAATAGACACTAACGCATGAGAAATATTTGTGAAAATTGTAAAAGAGAGATGAAGAGTTGTCAGTTTAATTAGCCAACTGGGTAATAACTGATTGCTATCCGGTATACATTCACTTACCATTGGATGCACTGAGCTGGAATCTGTTTTTTTGAAGTGGACCTTGCAGGAAAATTTAAGGTCAGCTTATTAGGTCTGCCCCCCCCCCCAGATTTTTTTGTATTCCCAATTGTACTTTTAATATATACCTGTAAAGAAAAAAGTTAGACTAAATTCTTAACTTACCCCAGTCTCAGAGGGATGTCACATTTTTTTCAATTTAAACCTGGGAAATGCAGAGCAGCCAAAACCTTGCAAGACACTCTTTCACTGGACTGGACTGGAGTGCCTACTCGCAAGGTTTAGGGTAATCCTTGTTCCCCAGGAAGCTAGCTTGAAGGATTAGTGATGCCACACCCTGCAACACGGAAGGCAGGTAAGTATCTAATCTAACACTACATTTTACACTACATTTTTTTCCAGTTCATTTTTCAAATATTGTTAGGTAGTACCTGTACTCAAGGAGGAGAGGAGAGGGCCCAACCTAAAAAGCAGACCTTGCATTTTATTGTAAGTCCTGTTTAAATCCATTTATCAGGTTACAAAAATATTGTTCTCTTTTTATTATAAGGAGCAATGGGGGGGGGGAGTCAGGGAGAGTGCAGGTTTTAAATGGATATACCCTTGTCCTCAGGCTTCACCAGTCAGTCTACTTGAAGGTTCATTGGTTATTCCATGCTCTGTTTTTTTTTTTTATTCATGTGATCTGTGCCAGAAACTTTGGGCCTCATACACACGACCGAGTTTCTCGGCAAAAACCAGCAAGAAACTTGCTGGGATTTTTTTTTTGCCGAGGAAACCGGTCGTGTGTACATTTTTCGACGAGGAAACTGTCGAGGATCCCATCGAGCCAAAAAGAGAGCATGTCTTCTTTTTCCTCAACGGAAATGGAGAAACTTGCCTTGTCGAGTTCCTCGACAGCCTAACAAGTAACTCGACAAGGAAAACGATGTGTTTTGCCCGTTGAGTTCCTCGGTCGTGTGTACGAGGCTTTACAGTATTGGAAGAAGTCTCATTGACTCTCAGGCTGGGTTCACACTAGTGCGAATTGAATGCGGGTTTCCCAGCGTTCGCTTTGCATGACAGGCGATTGTGACCGGCTCTCGATGGAGTCGGTTCACACATCTCTGGGGTGGCTGTGTAGCGGATTGCACAGGTGTCCTGTGTGTCTTTGGCTCAGTTTCAAGTCCGAATTTAGGCAAAAACTTAGGCCTGATTTGTCCCTGAAACAGAACAGGGACGCACCAGACCCCTGCTGTCAGCCGCATCTGTTTTTTGTTTTTTAGTGAATCTAGCTTCAATGTTGCTGGGCCCTGAGGGGCAAGAAATAAACGACTGAGCTTTATATTGCAGAAATGGAAGCACAGTGATAAGACATCTTTATTTCTCAATGTGACCATGCGTTCTGGAGTACTCTTTCCAACTTCAGCTTTCTTTTTCTGAGTCTATTAAACAACCAGCCTTATCCACAGGTGCCATTTTGTCATTGAGTGCATTAAAAACCCCAAAACCTGGGTATAATGCAAATTGTAGACTTCATTCATTCAGTTGACACTTGCCTATGCACCCTTAATTTCTTACGCCCCATACACACTATCATTTTTCCTGATGCTTTTCTCTTCAGGTTTACCAAAACCATCTAATATGAGGTCAAACCTTAAGCGTTTCAATTTGAATGCAATCAGGCAGGTCCTTGTACTACATGGTTTTGGTAAACCTGAAGAGAAAACCAGCAGGAAAACTGATGGTGTGTATGGGGCTTTAGGTGTGCTTGTTGATCATTGAGGAATGGTAGAGAGGATGGGGCAAGCACCAGCATTCTAGGTGAAACCAGAGTTTATATAATAGTGCGATCTGGGTTTCAGGGTTCCTGGGGAGCTCATCTTGCCTGCACACACCTGAATATACCCGATTTTGCATGAAAGCGACTGTTTAGTAGGTTTAAATTAAAGGTTTGCTTTTACCGGACATGATAGTCAAATGTTAACTATCAAGAGAAAAACATGAGAGGCAGGTCTCCTGTACAGAACATTTTATTTCATAGTGGCATTTCATTACAACACCCCCTACTTCAGTTCTGAGAACTCCTAGCCATAGAAAAGTGTGGAGTTTCTCCCAAAGGCATTGAGAAAGCTCTTCTCATTCAGTTTCTTGTCATATAAATCATAAATGTTTAAGACTGAATAATAAAATATTTTTGTAATTATTTTCAGGAACATGTAGACATTTAAACACTGCTCTTAATTTGTAGTTTTTCTCAACAGCTTTGATGCCAACTGACCTTTTGCTTAATTCTCCACAGAGGTGTTTGTACACAGGCCCCCTGTTACTGTCTTATTATGGAATACTGTGCCCATGGACAGCTTTATGAGGTACTCAGGGCTGGGCGGAAGGTAACCCCAAGACTCTTGGTGGACTGGTCAACTGGGATCGCTAGTGGCATGAACTACCTCCACCTGCACAAGATCATTCATAGGGACCTCAAATCACCCAAGTGAGTAATTTCAGTGACATTTCCCATAGGGTTAGTTTACTAAAACTGGTGCACTCAGAATCTGGTTCAGTTGTGCATGGTAGCCAATCAGCTTCTAACTTCAGGTTGTTCGATTTAGGGTTTGACAATAAAACCTGGAAGCCGATTGGTTTCTTTGCAGAGCTGCACTATCCAGTTTTAGTAAATCAACCCCTACGTGTCATGGGGTTCAGTGATTGCATTTCAAGTCAATCTCCGATTTGTTTGTAAAAACAAGCAGTCCATTCCAGGTGAACTATGTAAATTGTATAGTTTAGCAGATTTCTTACAGATTTACACCTTTTTTTGTTCTGAAGCAGCTGGAGTTAGCATTACTGTATCCTCAATTTTAGTATTGTAGCAAGTGAAGCTGCACTGTATCATTTAGGGTGAGGATGAACCTTAAAAATTATTTCACCAGAAATGAAACTCCTATTGCTTGGGATGCAATGAAATTTAGCTGGTAACTTTGAGTGTTGCTCTTTGGGTAAGCAGATTCACTGAAGCAGAAAATGAAAAGTCATATTGGGTTCTATACACATACAATGTATAGAACACCTTCAGGTTGCCATATTGCAAGGAGGCTACATTTATTTATTTTTTTCAATAGCTTTAGAAAATCACAGACCAATAAGGAAATATAATTTTAATATTAGGCTTCTTTCACACTATGGATTGTATGTCCGTTTTATAATATCCGTATTACACCTATTAACGGACGTTTATTAACGGATTTAATAACGGATACATACGGATAAATATTTTACCATTCTTCCTTTATTGAAAACGGATAATGTTTATCCGTATATATCCGTATACATCCGTTATATCATTCCTTTCTAACGTCCGTTAATAAAAAACATTTCACCCTTTCTTGAAGTCCAGCTCCAGAAGTCGTATGGATATTCAGGGGAACCCCGCCGTCAATTTAAAACAAAAATGACGTGCGGTTCCCGGTAAATATCCATAACCAGACCCTTCAGGTCTGGTATGGATATTCAGGGGATCCCCGCCGTCAATTTAAAAGAAAAATGACGTGCGGTTCCCCCTAAATATCCATAACCAGACCCATTATCCGAGCACGTTGACCTGGCCGGCCGCAGAAAAGAGGGGGGGACAGAGTGCGGCCCCCCTCTCTCCTGAACCGCACCAGGCCACATGCCCTCAACTTGGGGAGGATGTCCCCATGTTGATGGGGACAAGGGTCTCATCCCCACAACCCTTGCCCGGTGGTTGTGGGGGTATGCGGGCGGGAGGTTTATCAGAATCTGGAAGACCCCTTTAACAAAGGGGACCCCCAGATCCTGACCCCCCTCCTGTGTGAAATGGTAATGGGGTACACTGTACCTCTACCATTTCACGAAGGAAGTAAAAAGTATTGTAAAAAAAACACACTGACACAAAAGAATAAAGTCCTTTATTAAAAAAAAAAAAAAAACTCCAGCGCTGAAAAATCCACTCGTTCCCGGCTTCCTGCGTTGTCCTGATCCTGCGACGGGTGCGGGTGATCTCCCGCGATGAGAAGATCCAGCGTCGGGTGATCGCCGCTCCGGCGATGTGAAGATCCATCCATCCGGCGCAGCAGCATCCCGGACCTCCTCTCACCGCTGGGCACAGCCCAGCGAATGAGCGGCTGAAGCTGTGACATTTCTTATATAGAGGAGGCAGAGCCACCCGTCACATGACCCTGCCCCCTCTGACGTACCTCTGCTACGTCACTGGGGAAGACCAAGAAGAGGAAAGACCTTTCCTCTTCTTGGTCTTCCCCAGTGAAGACCAAGCGGAGATCACCCGACGCTGGATCTTCTCATCGCGGGAGATCACCCGCACCCGTCGCAGGATCAGGACAACGCAGGAAGCCGGGAACGAGTGGATTTTTCAGCGCTGGGTTTTTTTTTTTTTTTTTTTTTTTAATAAAGGACTTTATTCTTTTGTGTCGGTGTGTTTTTTTTACAATACTTTTTACTTCCTTCGTGAAATGGTAGAGGTACAGTGTACCCCATTACCATTTCACACGGGGGGGGGGGGTCAGGATCTGGGGGTCCCCTTTGTTAAAGGGGTCTTCCAGATTCTGATAAACCTCCCGCCCGCATACCCCCACAACCACCGGGCAAGGGTTGTGGGGATGAGACCCTTGTCCCCATCAACATGGGGACATCCTCCCCAAGTTGAGGGCATGTGGCCTGGTGCGGTTCAGGAGAGAGGGGGGCCGCACTCTGTCCCCCCCTCTTTTCTGCGGCCGGCCAGGTCAACGTGCTCGGATAATGGGTCTGGTTATGGATATTTAGGGGGAACCGCACGTCATTTTTGTTTTAAATTGACGGCGGGGATCCCCTGAATATCCATACCAGACCTGAAGGGTCTGGTTATGGATATTTACCGGGAACCGCACGTCATTTTTGTTTTAAATTGACAGCGGGGTTCCCCTGAATATCCATGCTCAGTAAAATTAACGTCTGTTAACATAACGGACATTTACGGAGACATTTACTAACGTCCATGTGCCATAGACTTCAATGTTAAAATATAACGGACGTTAATATATCCGTTACTTGCAACGGACAAAAAATTTACAAAAAATAGTGCAAGACCCGTCACATATTCCGTTATAACTAACGTCCGTATGTTATAACGGACTATTACGGATCTTTACGGAACATAAAAAAATCCCATAGACTTTAATGATATTTTATAAAGGACGTATAACTTCCGTTTTTTAACATTATCTGACGGATTTTAAAACGGATTATTAAAACGGATTTATTTTGTAGTGTGAAAAGGGCCTTACCTAATAAAAAGACTCTTTTAGCAGTAAGTTCTGGTTCACACTACCGCGACTTGGGATTCCGTCTTGTCTCCCCAAGTTGCGCGACATGAGAATTCAACTCAAGTGAATGAGAGTCATCTTAATGTACACTACTGAATTGGCTCTGACTTCAGAAAAGGTTCCTGTACTCTTTCTAGGTGACTTCTAGGCAACTTGTACCCATAGATTTCAATGGAAGTTGCCTTCAAAGTCAGATCACTGTCTTAACTGAAGCAACTTTACAGGAAGAGTATTCATTGTATGTTTATTGCTCAAAAATCAAATAATATCACTATTGTTTACGGCATTAGGTTTGACTATAAGTTCTTTTGAAATAAATAAATGGTCCACTCTAATGTAACAGATGGGATTTTACAAATAGAAATGATCATTAAACAGAGATAATTGAACTGCCTTTTTTCTAAACCTGGCCCTTTGTACATTGCAAATAATATTTATTGGTATATCTTTTTCCTTCATAGTGTCCTAGTCACACACACAGACACAGTAAAAATTTCAGATTTTGGAACATCCAAAGAACTCAGTGACAAAAGCACCACAATGTCATTTGCTGGTACCGTGGCATGGATGGCTCCCGAAGTTATTCGCAATGAGCCTGTGTCAGAAAAAGTGGACATCTGGTAAGTATGCACCATATGGCTATGATCTTTAGTAATTTACAGTGTACTGTTTCAAGGCAGTGGTGTTAAACATTTAAATGGCTTTAATGTTTGTCTTGTTTGAAATAACAGGCAAATCCCTTACTGATTTACACACAAGTCTTATCTTAACTCTTGTGGTTTTACTGCATATTAAACATACTGTATTTATTTTATATACATTTCATGCACATAACACAGCTGGTTTTGCGAAATTTCTGTTGTAATAAGTGCAATAGCTAATATTTGCTGCCTTTGGCACTTATAATATTCTTACTAGTAGCTAAACAAAAGTTAATATTGTCATGGTAATTATAATGTTCATCTTCCTCAAGCGCTTGATCAATACAGAAAGTACTTCCATAGAAATACCATGGAAAATATTGGTACTGGGCTGCGGATTCTTACAAAAGTTGATTAAGTAAAATTACGTCGAATTCCAAACAGGACAATCCTGTTATTGCATTTCAACCTATAAGGCCTTAGAGCCGGTTCACACTGAGGCAGCACGACTTGCCGAGCAATCTGCCCATGACTTCAGAGGCGACTTGCAAAATGACTTCTGTATTGGTCAATGCAAGTCGCCCTGAAGTCGTCCCAAAGTAGTACAGGAACCTTTTTCTAAGTCGGAGCGACTTGAGTCGCTCCTATTAGAATGGTTCCTTTGTACAGAATGGAGCGCGACTTGTCAGTTGCCTGACCAGTCGCGACTGTGTGAACCGGCTCTTAATCATTCTGTAATTAAGGCCGTATAGACTGAAACATGTCAGCAAGACTGTCATGTTTGGAATTGTATGCCATTTTAATGAATAAACATAAGGAACTTGAGCTGAGTGCTGGTGTTTTACTACGTTTTGTATAGGTTGGCCGACAGGAGCCATTACTGAGCACCGGTGTTCCATCAGCTCCAGTGAGATGAGGAAGTGAAGTCTTTTTTTAATTTGCAATGCTTCCTTAGAATGACATGGCCACTGTAACTACAGTATATGGTTTACAACAACTGATCAAAGATATTCATTAAGGGTTATTGGGTTTTGTTTTGAATATCTGCTTCTTTTAGGTTCCTCTTTATGTTCCTTTGTTTCTGCAACAACATGCTTGGGCTTGTTGGCTTCACTGGATTGTCTTTTACGTTGTAAGATGAACAGCAATGAGAGAACGTGAGAAAGTTTTAAAAGCTAATGGAGTGTTATACACTAAGGTCCACATGTATGAAGGGATGCAAAAATCTGTATTTTTGTAGCAAAGGAATGATTCTCAAGCATAACATGTAATGCAGGAAACCAATCTGTATAATAATCTTGCTCTTTTATGGTACACACTGGGGGTGATTTACTAAAACTGGAGAGTGCAACATCTGGTGCAGTAGTGCGTGGAAGCCAATCAGTTTGACTTCAGTTTGTACAATTAAAGTGTTACTAACCCAGTAATATGAAAATAGTTCATCTATAAAAATTCTGCCACTATATACCTTTTTGACTGATCTGTATATTACGGTCAGTGATACACTGCACAGTTTCTCTAGTGCTGAGAGTTCAGGAAGGAGGCGATTTCCACTGCTGCCTGTATACACGCCCACATGTGTGATGTCAATATCATGTGACCTGGCTAGTTCAGCTCAACAAGGAAATATTCTCTGCAGCATAAAAGACACAACTGAGCATGTGCAGGTCCGCTACTCTGCCTGTGTTAGCTGGCCTGCCCCAGATAGACAGTGCAGGAGGGGGAGGATCTGTGCATACAGGATAAAACAGCCTTTTTTCATTATGCAGAGGATTAACCCCCTAAGTTCCACAGTGATTATAACAAGCATGCTAGGCTGCATATGCAGACTGATTTTACTGTTGTGGGTTTTGTAACACTTTGTAAAGCTTTGACAAAAAAAAAAAAAATAGAAGCTGATTGGTTTCTTTGCGTGCTTCACCAGATTTCGAACTCTCCAGCTTTAGTAAATCTACCCCATTGACTGCTGTAGATTTACATTATAAAGCATACCATTTTCTTACATGTTAGAGATCCAGCAGTGCTGCAGCTACACCCCATGCAGCAATGTGGACAAAAGGAAAGATTACCCTTTCATACATGTGCACAATGTATTCCAGTTTCCCTAGTTTTAAAATGTAAAAATCTTTGGAGACTTAGCTAGCCTTATGTATTAAAGCAGTGCAAAGTTCATCGATTATGTGAAAAGTACAGTATTCAAACATTTAGCTGTCATCTTTCAATGTCTTTTTCTAAAACATTCTGTCCACCTTTTTAGCGTTACACCTGTGTTGGACTGCATCATTTATATGTCCTTTGAACTTTGCTTGTGCCGTCAGTAACTTATCATCGGTATTCCAGGTCTTTTGGAGTTTTGCTCTGGGAGCTATTGACTGGGGAGATCCCATACAAGGATGTGGATTCATCAGCCATTATCTGGGGAGTGGGCAGCAACAGCCTCCATCTTCCTGTTCCTTCTACCTGCCCTGACGGCTTCAAAATCCTCATGAAGCAGACATGGTAAGGTTGACTTTTATCCTGCTGCAAGGTTCATATTGATATAGGTGAGACTAAACAATAGTTAAGAGTCCTGTGTTGTCAGAGTGGGTGTTCTCCATACAAATCATACCTCCATACTTCTACATCACTTGGTCAGTGTTTCAGATAAGAAATGTCATAGGTATTTTATGCAAGCTTTTTTAATTCTGGGGATCCGGGATGTATTTCATGCAGTGATAGGCACATAAACTGGTGTAATGTAAAGTTCTACTTTTTTTAACACCCCACCACCAACTTTAAGAAAAAAAAAAACAAGTGTACCCTACACCTAAAATTGAAATAACACTCAACAGGCCTAATCCCTGTTAAGGAAAAGCAAAAAATGCTAGTAAGCCGTCCGTGTCAGTAATAATTTGTAATCTGCTCCACCTTTTTTTGCACTCTCCCAGCTAAAGTCTAGTACACACGGTCAGAAAATCATACAAAAAATACAGCTTTTGAAGCGATCGTACAATAATCTGATCATTATTACACAGCTTTCAAGAGCCGATCATGATGCCAAAATTATCCGAAGGGAAAAAATTTACCAGATCGTACGATTTTCGTTTAATTGATACTGTTTTCGTCTGAAAAAAATTCGGAAGAGCAAGACTACGCATGCTCAGAAATGAAAGCATACAATACATACATCACTTCCAAAGTTATATTCTGTTGTACGAGAATTTTCGGAAGTTGAGAAACCTCTTTGTTTTCAATATGAGACTATGCAAAAAAAAGGACGATCATTCGTCCGATATTCTCTTTGCATGTACGAGGCTTTATGAAGAGCCCTAAAAGAAAAAAATTACAGTGCAAGACTGTATTGAAATATAAAAAAATGCCAAATAAATCCACTCATCATACAGTATGTGTGCATCTGAAGCATTTTGAGGGGGGTGTACTAAGACTAGAGCAGACATAATTAGGCAGCTATGCATGGCAACCAGTCAGCTTCTATCTTTCATTTTCAAAGCTTAATTGAATGAGCTAAAGTTAGATGCTGATTGGTTATAATGTAGATTTACTAAATTCCCCAGCTTATGCACAGAGCCCAGACAGAATTCTGTCATGTATATTACCTTTTATATCATACACCTTTTGGTGCTGCAACCCTGTAGCTCTGTGTTTTAAAGGGTTAGTTCACCTTTTCATAAAAAAAATAGAGGTAAACTATCACCCTACACCCTTCCCACCCCCTGGTCCATGCTGAACTAATGTCCATTGGGGATAGAGTCTACACATCCCAGTGCAACGGTCCTGGGGTTTTGAAAAAACGCATCTTCTTTTCCTAGGGATGCTGGGATGGATCAGAGCACTTCGGCACATGACTGCGCTGACCAATCAAAACCATTGTGAGGCCCCGTACACACGTCCGAGGAACTCGACGGGCAAAACATCGTTTTGCTCGTCGAGTTCTGTGTGAAGCCGCCGAGGATCTCGGCGAGCCAACTTTCCTCATTGAACAACGAGGAAATGGAGAACATGTTCTCTATTTGTCTCGACGAGGAACTCGTCGGCTTCCTCGGCCGAAAGTGTACACACGGCCGGGTTTCTCGGCAGAATTCAGCTCCGATCGAGTTTCTGGCTGAATTCTGCCGAGAAACTCGGTCGTGTGTACGGGGCCTGATTCATCCTGGAATTCCTAGGGAAAATAAGGAAGAACAGTATGATTTTCAAACCACAGGAACACTGGGCTATGTGGGCTGTGTGGACGGTGAAACAGTATCACCCACAGAGGTAAGTGTAGGAGTGTGTGGGAAGGGTGTAGGGCAGGGATATGCAATTAGCGGACCTCCAGCTGTTGCAGAACCACAAGTCCCATGAGGCATAGCAAGACTCTGACAGCCACAAGCATGACACCCAGAGGCATGATGGGACTTGTAGTTTTGCAACAGCTGGAGGTCTGCTAATTGCATATCCCTGGTGTAGGGTGTTCACTTTTTTTTTTTTGAGAGGGTGAACTAATTAAGTTCCCCATTCCACTCTTATGTCATAAGGCTCCAGTCCAATGTGTTTTGTCTCAACGGACTTTCTTGCTAGGCACATGGAGGCCGTTATTTAGCATTCAATCTGCCCTAGGCACACATGAATGGTACTCCCATTAATACAAGCTTCACTTTTCCCAGCAGCCATGCACTATATTTCTCATTTTGAACAATAAAGCCATAATGTGTTATTTGAAGTAGAAATGTTCATTTTATACAGGGCTCTTATATTTCATAACTGTACAGCCTGCTGAGATGAAGGAGGGGGCTACATGTTGTTAGTCCATATAGTTTTGTGGCTCCTACCTCCACACAGACACTAGCCAGTCCCCTCCTCCCCCCACATGCATTTCCGCTGGATGTACCTACAAATCGTTACTCATGTAATGTTATTTTCACTCAGCAATCACAGGCATGTTAAAAGAAGTAACAAAAAATGATATATTGTGGCCTTAGTTTTTCATGTTGTTTTTCTATTTTAGTTTATGTAGTTAGAAAGTAATAAACCCATAATCAGTTTAATTCAGAGAACATGCATTTAAATGTGTTAACTTGCTTTTGCGTGGGTATTTATGCTTTACCATCACTGAACATATAATACCAGCTGACATAAGTTTCCTACAAAACATTCATGCAGTTACTTATACATATAAAATGCAGATAAAAAAATTGCACAAAGTCATGTCTATGATGAGAATTAAAAACAATAAGAACTAGTTTCAAAGACAAGATCAGTTTGTGATGGGATCCTTACTGTCCAGCCTTCTCCCAAGGGCGCAACATACCATGTCCACCACCTAATTTATTACTTTCCTCTTTTGATCCTGTTACCACTAAGGAATTCGCTAAACTTCTTTCTAAAGGTTCACCTAACCACCTGTCCTTTGGACCCCTTTCCTTCACAACTACTATGGTCACCCATCTTCTCTATTCTATTCTCTCCCGCTCTAATCTTCAATCTCTCCTTCTCTACTGGCATGTTCCCCACTGCTCTCAAAAATGTGATGATCACCCCCATACATAAAGAAATACTCACTGAATCCCACCATTTTGAATAACTTGAGCTCTGTCTTTCTGCGCCTGCCTGCTCTCAAACTTCTTGAATGTTTTATCTAATCTGTTACCTCACTGATAACCTTCTCAACCGCTTACAGTCTAGTTTCTACCTGCAACATTCCACTAGGATTAACCTTCTAAAATGAATTGCTAAAACCAATGGTCACTCTTCCATACTCAGACAGTACCCTTAGACCTTTCGACTGCCTTTTATACATTTGACTACCACAACTTCCAATACTATCTTTATGACAATGATATCAAAGTTTTTCTACTTCTCTACTCATGAGCTCACCCCTTCAATCTCCTCACGCATCACTAATTTACTGACAGACATATTAGTATGGCTTTCACATCACTTCCTCAAAATTAATCTGTCAAAAACCAAGCCCATATTTCCTAATTTCCTCCGACATCGAGCCCAATAGTGCAACCATTAGTTCCTCCATAAATATAAAGGTGGTAGAAGTAGACTCTGACCTCTCCTTTGTGCCAACCATCCAATCTTGCCACCTTAACCACTGTAACATTTCCAAAATATTTTCCTTCTCCTAAAGACACCTGCAAAGCTACTACTACTACTACCTGGTTATTTCCTGCCTCGACCATGGTAACCCCTTTCTATATCTATCTTTCATGGGGCTATTACCCTTTATGTGTACCTTACTAACTGATCTGTGGATCCCACCCCTCCCTGCCAATCTCACCAATGGCTTCTGCTAGCCCAACATATAAAATCTCTGCCCCCAATTAGATCACCAACAGTCTCTCAAAATATTACCCAACCCCTCCACTTCACTCCTCCAAAGACCTCCTGCTCTATAGGTACTTTGTCAACTCCTCACATGGTCACCTGAACAACTTCTCCAGAGTTTCTCCCATCCTCTAGAGCTCATTACCCCAGTATGTCTGCCCTTCAGGCTATTGCTGAAAACTCATCCGCTAAGTAGGAACTGTACTTCTAGCATTTCCATTAGCTCATCCCTTACAGTTATTACCTTTTGCACTACTTGCCTCTCCCTTTTAGATTGAAAGCTCCCACGAGCAGGGCCAGCTGAATCCTCTTGTATCATAATGGGGTTGATTTACTAAAGGCAAATCCACTTTGCACTGCAAGAGCACTTGGAAGTGCAGTTGCTTTAGATCTGAGAAGATCTGAAATGAGGGGAAGCTCTGCTGATTTTACCATCCAATCATGTACAAGCAAAAATAGTTTTTTAATTTTTCTTGCATGTCCCCCTCAGATCTACAGTGACTGCACTTCCAAGTGCATTTTCAAGTGCACTTCTAAGTGCACTTGCAGTGCACCTGTAGTGCAAAGTGGATTTGCCTTTAGTAAATAAACCCCCTTGTATTGTAACTCTTCTGTCTCCATTTAATTTGTAAAGCTCTGCACAAACTGTTGGCACTATATAAATCCAGAATAATATTAATAAAAAATAATCATCATAATAAAATCAATCCATAGCTCAAATAGAGCAGCTACACAGGTAAGGTTGCTTACACTAAATAACCAACAACTTTATCATTCATGAAACAGATTTGAGAATAAATCAGACAGCATATGCTACATGGCCTTGCTCTTCTCAAACATTTACATTTATTTACACAGTTGGTATCTCAACTAATCAAGTCAGCACCTTGATTTTAATCATTCTATGCACAGAGATTTAAATTATACTTCCTTTTTACATAAATTACATCTGCATTACCAAGCATTAAACAAAAAAAAAAAATATATATATATATATATATATATATATATATATATATATATATATATATATATATATATTATAAACATTTTAAACATAAAATGTTAATTACCGTACATATAATTACACCAATGATGCGCTGTTGATTTCTGATTGAAGTTTCTATTAACTACTTGCCGACCGCCCACCGCCGTTATACATCATCACTTTAGAGATGAATATCTCGGTAACGGTAGCAGCTGCTGCCACAATCGAGATATTCATCTCTTCTGTGGGCGGCCGTGTTAACGATAATGGCGGTCTCCGCGGCGAATCCACCGCGAGATCGCCGTTATCGGTGGCGGGAGAGGGGCCCCCCCCTCCCGCCGCTGTTCCGCGCCCTCCGCCGTTTACCGGAGCCGTCGGTAGCGGCGGAGGAGATCGCGACCATCCGGCAGCTGAGCGGGGACGAGACTGAAGGAAAAATCTCCTTCGCCCGTCCCCATAGCTCCGCTGGGCGGAAGTGACGTCAAAACGTCAGTCCCGCCCAGCGTCTTAAAGAAACATTTTTTTTTTTGTCATTTGAAAAAATGACATTTCCAAATTTTTTTTTTTTTTTTTGCATTTAAGCCTAAATATGAGATCTGAGGTCTTTTTGACCCCAGATCTCATATTTAAGAGGACCTGTCATGCTTTTTTCTATTACAAGGGATGTTTACATTCCTTGTAATAGGAATAAAAGTGATAATTTTTTTTTTTTTTTTTTCAGTGTTAAAAATTGTAAAATAAAAATAAATGCGAAAAGCAAAAAAAAAATTTTTTAAAGCGCCCCGTCCCGACGAGCTCGCGCGTAGAAGCGAACGTATACGCGAGTAGCGCCGACATATGAAAACGGTATTCAAACCACACAAGTGAGGTATCGCCGCGATCGTTAGAGCGAGAGCATTAATTTTAGCCCTAGGCCTACTCTGTAACTCAAAAAATGCAACCTGTAGAATTTTTTAAACGTCGCCTATCAAGATTTTTAAGGGTAAAAGTTTGACGCCATGCCACTAGCGGGCGAAATTTTTAAGCGTGACATGTTGGGTATCATTTTACTCGGCGTAACATTATCTTTCACAATATATAAAAAAATTGGGCCAAATTTATTGTTGTCTTATTTTTTCATTTAAAAAAGTGAATTTTTTCAAAAAAAAGTGCGCTTGTAAGACCGCTGCGCAAATACGGTGTGACAAAAAGTATTGCAATGACTTCCATTTTATTCTCTAGGGTGTTAGAAAAAAAAAATATATAATGTTTGGGGGTTTTAAGTAATTTTCTAGCAAAAAAAAATGGTTTTGTCTCGTAAACACCGACTCTGAAAAACAGGCCCGGGGCTAAAGTGGTTAAGATAAATCTTACACTAGGATCAGTATTTTATATTTTTTTACATTTATATCTTTGTGCATTTGTTTCCCTGAATTGGAATTGAATACTAAACTAGCTTTAGTCATCAAAGAGATTATCTTGTTTAAAAAATCCTTAGCTGCTGTCACAAATTTTCCCATTGCTTCCTTTGTGCCGGGATGAATTACATTTCGGTGCAGAACAAGAACAGAACTATAACACATTGAACTCTAATATCAAGACAATCAACAGCAGATCCACAACAAACCTTTCTGCATTCAGTATTGAACAGTAATCCTGGAGTGGGTACTGACCTGTTAGGAGTTGTAGAATGGCTTCAGTGTTGGTATGACGCAAATTAACAGAGAATTTTACATTTTTAGGCAAAGCAAGCCCAGAAACCGGCCATCATTCAGGCAGATTCTTATGCACCTGGACATTGCTTCCTCTGACGTCCTAGGAACTCCACAGGAAACATATTTTAAATCACAGGTATGTCTTCCTAAAAAAAACCTGTATGTATTGAGACTCTTAATGTTCTGTAAATATACTATTTTTGTCTGGTCCACTGTCTTTATTTCCTGTGTAATTTGTCATCTATGAATATTCTTTGGCTGTAAACCCACATCTTACTTCCAGGTTCACCTTCATCACATTCTTGTAAAATCCCAACGTATAAAGGATAAGTTAATCTTTTTTTAAAAAAATAATAAGTGCACATATTTAAAAAAAAAAAGTGCATTTTATATTTTTTTCACGGGAGCATGCAGAGCAATGTCAGGCCCCTGCACACACTGCTTGCAGCCGTTTCCCATACCTCTTCACGGGCTCTGTGTTACAATGCTGTAGGTAGTGTGAATGGACTACAAGTGTGTTATTCAGTATGCTCATGGTCCATGGCGAACTTCCAGCCCTCTGCCATGGTTGCAGTTTTCTCATTCACACATTTCCGTGAATGAATGACATAGCTGTGTTTGGTGGAGCCCTGCACAGTCATGCTGTCTTCAAAATGTGACAGCAAGTGCAGGGCTAGGATCCTCTGTCTCCTGTCACAGTGGGGGGTTGGGGGTGAGATCTGGAGCATGTTACACAGTACACCCTAAATATGTGAAAAGGTGAACTTTGACTATTAAACACATACGATGTGTGAACTAGGAATTGGAATAAGGAAAATGTAGACATTGCTGACTGGACAGGAGGATCAAGAAGTTACAGCTGTCTTATAACTTTGATATTAAGACATGATGACCTGTTCATATGCAGTGGGTTGAAATGGGTTCACCTGAGCTTAAAACGGTATTAAAGCAAGGGAAATTTCTGCTTTAAGGACTCGTCCCCCGCTCCTCTTGCACAATTGGAATTTTTGAGGTGCTTCCCACGTCCATTCCGAGTGACACGGTGCTCGGAACGGAAGTTCTCTTACCCTCCCTCCCCCTGCAGTCTTCTGGGACACTGACAGGTCCTAGGAGACTGCATCCATCAATCACGAAGCGCAAAGCGACTCACGCATGTGCAGTGGAAACCTGGCTGTGACGCCGCTAACTGTCACAGCTGGGTGCCCAAAGGGAAGATGTCGGGGACCGAAGACAGCAGGTGAGACCGACTGGGGTGAGCAAAAAGAGGCATCAGCTTATGCAAGTCTTGCTCACTACTACAGCTCCAACTTTTCAAGTAGTCCCTCTGCTTTGCACTCTGTTTGATGCTCTGGGATGGCGGATTAGCAAGCCCAGACTGCAATCTACCAGTCACCTGTCTGTGATCTACTGGTAGATCATGATCTAGAGGTTGCTGACCCCCGCATTAGTGTGATGGTCAGTGGGAACAATGATATTTGGTACAATAAGCATAGACTGTTACACAAACCAATAATAGAGTAGAACCGTATGTTAGGTACATAGGGAATAGAATGATGTCAACACTGCAACAGGGAAACTGAATTAGTCTGAATTAAAATGCAACAGTGTAAAACACTAAAATCGGGAACAATGCTCCTTACACTTGTGGTCATTGGGAAGAATCACCCCTTTTATAGATAGCTAAAAAGATAAGTGGTGTTAATGGGGACTTATCGGAGAGGCAGAAATTGCTCATTGCTCAAGGAACCCCTACCAACCTCTAGAGCAGGGGCGTCAAACTGGTGGCCCTCCAGCTGTTGCAAAACTACAAGTCCCATGAGGCATTGCAAGGCTAACAGTTACAAGCATGCCTCTCACAGGCAGAGGCATGATGGGACTTGTAGTTTCGGAACATCTGGAGGGCCGCCAGTTTGACACCCCTGCTCTAGAGGAACCCTTGTTGAGAAACCCTGCATTGGAGTCCTGGAAGGTCATCTTGTTGCCTATTGCCCATACCCACTGTGCATTACCATTTGTAGGTATGTCCCATTTATAGCTAGATAATTAATAGTATGACAATCTTTGTACGGGGTTCTGAAGCATACAGTTTGGTAGAGATATTTAGAAATATTTTTTGGTGCAACTGTGCATGGTAACCAATCGGCTTCTAGATTTTAGGCCCATTTCAGATGGAGCAGATTCGTCCAAGTGGAATCCGCCTGCTCTGTGGGGGATCTCTCCGCTGATCCCTGCTGAGCAGGAGGATGATAGGGTCATGTCCTCTCCACTATGCAGAGCAAACAGACACAGCCCGCTCTCCTTTATGGGGCGGTCAGATTAAAATGGACTGCATGTCCGATTGTCATCTGATCTGCTGGATAGATGGTGAACATATCCGCATACGTCCATTTTTAGCTGATTTTATCAGATCGGATGCCCAGCGGGTGTATACGGACTGTCCGCTGACACCCGCTGCCCCATAGAGAATGAGTGGTCTGATTGGGTCTGCCTGAAAAACTGACAGGCGGACCCAATCAGTCCGCTGGTGTGAAGGGGACCTTATTGTCAAAGCCTAATTGAACAAGCTGAAGTTAGAAGCTGATTGCTTACTATGCACATCTGCCCCCAATTCTGTGTGCTCCAGTTTTAGTAAATCCACCCTATTGATTGTTGTCTTGGAAAATATCAACTAGTGAACTGCAAACTCTATCCAAGGAACTTGGCAGCCGTGCCAACATTGAATTTCAGCTTAATTGACCGAATAAAAGTCAGGTGTATATGATATAGTGCAGCCAGATTACCTGGCTTTATTACAGTGCTTAAAGGGGAGTTCCACCCACAATTTCACTTTTTAAATATAAATACCCCTGTAATACACAAGCTTAATGTATTCTAGTAAAGTTAGTCTGTAAACTAAGGTCCGTTTTGTTAGGTTGTTACAGCATTTAAATAGTTTATAATCTAGAAATAGACCGCGGCCATCTTAAGTGTGGGCATCATGAAGCCAGACTGTATGACTTCCTGGATTTCAGCTTTGCATATCTCGCACATGCTCAGTGCACAAGCAATGTAATAGGTTTCAGTCAGGTTTGCAAGGACTACTGGGAAACATGATGCCTATCCCAGAAACCCTTGCAAATAGCCTAGGCAAATAAGGAGGAGGAAGTAATGAAGGACTACAAAATAAAGGTATTTACAAGCAACAAATTAAATAAAAATTGTCCATTCTGAACACTGAGATTAGAGCATGCAGCACAGACAAACATAACAAAATGGGTGGAACTCCACTTTAAGCAAGAGACCACAGCCTCTTGTTATGATTACTTGCTGTACAGCCTCGCTCTCATGTTATAGCATATGGGGTTGAAGTTGCATAGAAGAATTGGATCTTGTGTGAGTTCATGCTTCTCAAGCTGTTTATGCATAAACTTATAACCTAGTGAGCAAATGACCATGTTTTATAGAAAATAACAGAAATCAATGTGCTTTAGCCGCTTTGGATCAGGTGGGGAAGCATAGCAATCAATTTATTCTTTTGTGCTGAATCCAGGCTCCCCGCAGCCCCCAGGTGAGTCAGTGTGCGTCTTGAGCGGCACAGATAATACGAGAGCTGATGCTGCCTCCTCATGGTGCGCATGACTCAGACGTTTTCAGCAGGAGCCAAAAATAGCCTTTTCTTCTGCTCTGATGACGGCTGAAGTGGCTACAGCATTCGTGAGCATATTATGCTTCTCTTGTATTGTCAGCTCCTCTAAAAGGGCTTTAATAGCTTTTGTAGAACTGAAGTACTTCAGTTTCCCTAGCCTCCCATCTTTCTGCCATTCTTTTATCACTTTATTAAACTAGTGTTTCAGAATACCTAAAGACATTCGGCTGCCTACAGTCAAATCCTCTGTCCATTACTTGTCCTAGTGTTCATTAATTATTTGATACAAAAAATGTAGTTCCTTCTTAAAACATGTAGAGAATAACCAAATGCAGCACAGAAGTTGTATCTTTATCTTGCCTTCATTTCTCTAATGCAAGCTGCATGTTGTATCTTATCCAGTGGTTACTATCAAACTTTGGTGTTGGGTCCAAGGTAAAGGTTCCATTTCAGAACCATCCACCCCTCCCCTTCGTCGACAATTTTGAATAACATTGAGTTGAATGCAGGTTGAGATAGAGAGTTTATTACCTTATCTTAAAAGAGAAATACAGAAATTAAAGCAGAACTTCCCCCTAAAAGGGAAGTTTCACTTTAACACCTCCTTCCCCCCTGCTCCCCCACTTTTGGAGGATTTTTCTTTTTGGAGTGGCGGGCGCCAAGTTTTAGCAGTTATCTGCTCTTACTTCCGCTCCGACCGCCTAGGCGTTTGGAGCAGAAGTTTTCCCTTCTCGAGTATGGTCCATCCTGCGGGACAGTACTGAAAGCGCAAAGTGACTCATGCGCATTGGAATGCTAGCTGTGAAGCTGCAATGAGTCATAGCTGGCTTACCTTGGTAAACATGCCAGCACTGGGGACCTGAAGACCAGCAAAGAACCATCCCAGATGAGGACGGTGCTGGATCCTTGGACAGGTGTCCTTGAGTGTCCTTTTTTCAAAAGTCAGCAGCTACAGTATTTGCTTTAAGCAATTTTTGGTAGATACAGGAGAGTTATCTGATTTCCTGAACACCTACTATTAGGTCCTACTTTTTCTGTTGGGATTTCTGTTTTATAGTATTAAAGGTTTTACTGGAGGATTCTGAGCAGCACAATATTTCATCTGGGTAGGGGTGAGCAGAATCAGGAGCTTCTTGATAGTTTTTACCACTACATTCCTAAAGACATATATTGGGGTTAATTTACTAAAGGCAAATAGACTGTTAATTTTGCAAGGGAATTTTTCCCAGAGCTTAGTGACTGAGGTGACTTTCATCAGCCAATCAAGTGCAATCAAGTGTTTTTTCTTTTCCTTGCATGCAATTGAGAACTCTTTGCAAAGTGAAATTTCATCACACTCACTAAGCTTTGGGAAAAATTCACTTGCAAAGTGAACAGACCCAGCCGCCCCCCCCCCCCTCTCCAATGCACCCCTGCTAGACATCACAGACAGGGTAGTGACTTTACTTTTCGCTATGTGGTGATCAACCTGCCCCTAAAGCCCTGTACACACGATCAGTTTGTCCGATGAAAATGGACCGATGGACTGTTTTCATCGGACAAACCGATCGTGTGTGGGCCCCATCGGTTTGATTTCCATCTGTGAAAAAAAAAAGAACATGCTCAGAATCAAGTCGACGCATGCTTGGAAGCATTGAACTTCATTTTTTTTCGGCTTGTCGTAATGTTGTACGTCACCGCGTTTGGACACGATCGGATTTTTGACTGATGGTGTGTAGGCAAGACTGATGAAAGCTTCATCGGATATCCAATGAAAAAATGCATCGGATTAGATTCCATCAGATATCCGATCGTGTGTACGAGGCTTTAGTCTGTGATTGGACAGTAAAGGGCGTCTTTACTCATGCAAGCATGTTCGAGTTTCAAACTGACTGAAAAGTAATAAAGTTCTGGCTTGTTGCTGCCCCTCTGTCTATGACTCTGAGGGTTTCTGCACAGAAGATTATAGGAAGCTGCTATTAGGACAGTCTTAGGTTTTTCACTACCATATTGAATTGAATTCAACTCTCTAAAACTGTGAGCAGACCCCATTAGGCATATGCAGCTCAGCGTGCATTCCCAGGAAACTTTGGCTGTGCCGGAATGGCTGACTCTTGTGGGATGATGTCATTCCCCCAATAAGGAGGCTAAAACCCGCCACCCAAAAGTGTCTGTAGAAAATATGACAGCAGCTGGCAAGGGATGTTACCACAACATCACTGAAAGGTGGAGGCGAGTATTTTATTTTGGGGGTATAGTTCTTCTTTAAGCATTGATCGTCAGTCACAGCTTGATAGAAGGCTAAATGGTTGGAACTAAGCAAAGGCAGAGGACTGTCCACTGCTGACACCTATCAAGTTCCTAATATAATTTTGAGCATAATTATCCTGCTTTATTAGAATTGGTACTAGTTTCCATGAAATTGATCTTCTTGCACCTTTTGTGCCTCAATTCCCAAAAAGCTGGCCTGGTGATGATAGTATATTAAATAAGCTTTAAAACATTAGTAGATGTGACTGCAGAATATTTGCTTCTAATGCCCCATACACACGTGCGGGATTTCCCGTCGAAATCCAGAGGGGAAAGCCGAGACCCGGCTCGGTCAGTCTTTCCCCCTACACACGAGAGGTTTTCCCGACAGGAAAACTGCAATGGAGCTTTGGTCGGGAATCTCGGCCGTGTGTATGCTCCATCGCAGTTTTTCCCATAGGACAACGGCCAAAAAACGCTGGGCAAAAGTCAGCCGACTTTCCCGCTGGGAAAAAAGAGCTGGTTCTCTTTTTTTTTTTTTTTTTGTCCGGCGGTTTTTGGGCAGTTTTCCCATCGGGAAAACCGTCCGTGTGTACGAGGCTTAAGGCTCAGTTAATACCATAGCACGGAGTGGCTCACAGTAGGGGTTCGGTACATCCCTGTTCACTGTTTTAGGTCCGATTTCAGTCTGAATTTTTGGCTGAATTCGGACCTGAAATGGACCATAAGACACACAGGACACCCATGAATTTGCACCAGAGCTGCTCCAGAGATATGGATACTGGTTCCATAGAGAGCTGGTCACAATCTCCTGACATGCCAATTGGATGTGGATAAACCTGCATCCAATTCGAAGTAGTGTGATCCCAGCCTATAATAAGCCTATAATAAGCATTTACTACTAAAATACTATTTACGCTGTTTTTTGTCTGTTCTTTAGGCTGAGTGGAGGGAGGAAGTAAAGAAACATTTTGAAAAGATTAAAAGTGAGGGGACCTGCATCCACCGTCTGGATGAGGAACTGATCCGCAGACGGAGAGAAGAGTTACGGTAAGATCTCCTACATAAAGTTTATGGGGGTTATCTTTCTAGAAAACGTGTATAATATGTCAGTGAAAATGATGGTTGCTATGGGTAACTGAGCTTTGCAAGTAAAGCTGGATGTACACTGCTAGATTTTCAAATGAACATTCATATAAACATTTTGTATGAAAATTTGTATGAAAGTTCATTAGACGGCTTGACAAAATTACTTCAAAATTTCATGTGTTTTTAGCATTCAACTTAGGAACAAATGGACTTGCCAAACAAAAACTACATACAATGTTAAAAATGTGTTTCTTCAAGAGAGATTTTCCATTTTGCTCCTTTAAAATTTCTTGTCACTATGGTGAAAAACTGTCGATTTGACCCAACGATTAGAAAATCAAACTATTGCTCCTAGAATGAAAAATTGCAAACAAGATTCTACTAGTATAAAGCCAGCTTAACTCTTGAGATGCTTTTTTTTTTTTTTTTTTTTTAAGGCTCATTTACACTAATGTGCTGCTTTGCATTGCTAAGAAGTTCAGCAATTGAACAAGGCCCTTCAAAAATGCAGCATAAAACTCTCTCCATTATTGGCCCTTCTGAGCATAGGTATAGGTTCTTACCTACCATGGTACAAGACAATAATAATCGGGGGTCTCAAAACTTTCTAAGCAAAGGGCCAGTTTACTGACAATCAGACTTTAGGAGGGCTGGACTGAGGCCAGTGGTAGTATAAAATGCCTTAGACTTGGTGGTCAATGGCGTTAAAATAATTACATAAAGCCTGTAAGCAGTATGAGGCATTGGAAATGGGGAAAGAATAAGCTTCATTGTTGGTGTCAGTGGGACGAATAGTGCCCCATCATTGGTATTAATGGGAGGAATAGTGCCCCATCATTGATATTAGTGGGAGGAATATTGCCCCATCATTCTAGTGGGAAGAATAATTCCCATCATTGGTGTCAGTGGGTGGAATAGTACCCCATCGGTGGTGTCAGTGGAAGAAATGGGGCCCATTTTTGGTATCAGTGGAAGAAATGGTGCCCCATCGCTGGTATTAATGGGAGGACTAGTTCCCCATCATTGGTATTAGTGGGAGGAATAGTGCCCCATCATTTTGTATTAGTGGGAGGAATAATTCCCATCATTGGTGTCAGTGGGAGGAATAGTGCCCCATCATTTGTATTAGTGGGAGGAATAATTACCATCATTGGTGTCAGTGGGCAGAATAGTGCCCCATCTGTGGTGTCGGTGGAAAAAATGGGGCCCATTTCATTTTTGGTGTCAGTGGGAGGAATAGTGCCCAATCTATAGTGTCAGTAGAAGTAATAGTGCCCCATCTATGGTGTCAGTGAGAGGAATAGTGCCCCATTTTTGGTGTCCGTGGGAGGAATAGTGCTCTTAGGGCCAGATAAAGGCAAGCAAAAGGCCACATCCGGTCCGTGGGTCACAGTTTGGAGACCACTAGGCTAGATTATCGATCACTAGCTAATGGAGGCAAACCTTACGATCCAACATTTCTGATGTCAACAATATGATCAGTGCCCTACCCCAGTTTGAAAAAATGTTGTCTTACAGGAATAACTCGCATAAAAGGTTCCATTTCCGTTGGGATACATGGTGATGATGCCTTATGCCCTGTACACACGATAGGAATTTCCTATGGGCTAAAATCTGATGAAATTTTCTGTCAGAATTCCATTCAAACTGTCTTCCATCAATCTTGCATACACACTGTCAGACTAAATTCCAACCATCCTAAACGCGGTGGCGTAAAACACTACCACGAGCCGAGAAAAATTAAGTTCAATGCTTCCGAGCATGTGTCGACTTGATTCTGAGCATGCTTGGTTTTTTTTCTCTGTTGGAGTTTCACACAGACGATTGGAATTTCCCATAGGATTTTTTTCCATCAGAAAAAAATAAAACATGTGCTATTTCCAAACTCCGACAGAAAAAAATCCTATGGGGCCCACACGCGATAGGAATTTCTGATGAAAAAAATCCATCAGACTTTTTTCATCATAAATTCCTATCGTGTGTACGGGGCATTAGAGGTCATCAATACCCATAATTCATTTTTTGATTTCTCTTTGTTAATGTTCTTGTAATTCTGTATCTTATCTTCAACAAAGACTAATTGAGAATAAAAAGCAGCATAGTGTGTCTGAAAATACATAACAGTATGTTATAAAGAGTGTTTTCAAACTTCTCTGAGAAGACTGTTAACTTGATCTTTTGTTCATATAATTACAGTAACTTTTGTTGGAAGACCTGTGGTCTTAATCAGTTAGTGCAATGAGCAAAAGCCATGTGTAAAGTGAAGTAACCCATAATGAACAATCAGAATTTAATACTGATGAGTGATAAGAAAAGATTGTTCCTTACTGGTTGCCCATTAGCTCAGCCTGTTAATGTTAAAGAAACATAAACACTTTTGAGATTGGGAGACTTACTGCAATTTCTAACAATCAATGTTCGCAGTAAAAGTTAGTTCTGTGGCTTAAATTTATATTTAATAATTCATTTATTTACAATAGACATGCACTGGATATTCGTGAACACTATGAACGCAAGCTGGAGAGAGCCAATAACCTATACATGGAGCTCAGTGCTATCATGCTGCAGTTGGAAGTCCGAGAAAAGGAGCTAATCAGGTACTTGAATTAGGGTGGTTTTGTTTTGACTCAAATCACAAACATTTTTATGAAAAATTTGTATTTCCCCAATAGTCCTTTATATATCCGTGTTAAAAATCGTGCTGCCCTCTGAGATGTCCGTTAAAGGGGTTGTAAAGGTAGTTTTTTATTTTCTAAATAGGTTCCTTTAAGCTAGTGCATTGTTGGGTCAATTACCTTTTTCCTTCGATTTCTCTTCTAAATGTTTTTTTTCTTTGTCTGAATTTCTCACTTCCTGTTTCTTCTCAGTAAGCTTGTCCCCATCACCCGAGCCGTTCTGGCTGGGGGTTAGTCAGCGTGCTCACCCTCTCCCTTGGGACTACATCCCTGCGGGATGCCAGATAGGCTTCCATGAAGAGATGAGTTTTCGTCTGAAAGTGGATAAAGTAGGAGAAAATCAGACAGATTGGGGTAGAGCATTCCAGAGGATGGGAGAGGCTTTGGAGAAGTCCTGAAGGCGAGCATTGGATGAGGTGACAAGGGAGTTTGAAAGACTTACCTGAAAACAAATCCCTCCAGTGGAGCACTGTCACGGCTTCCATCTTTACCCAGTCTTTTTTTTGGGTTCTGGGTTTTGCAGCCCTTTGACTGGCTGAGCCGTGATTACGTCACTCCCGTGCAGACGCCGTCTGTTGAGAGTGCAGTGCACATGTGCCAGTGACATCACCGGCGCTGCTAAAGTAAATATAATATTTACTGTACCTAAAGGTATGCCTTATTTATAGGCTTACCTGTAGGTATAAATCATTAAACGACCTTTAAAAAAAGTGACAAAGACTTTTCTGGCAAGATCAATGTATATTTCTGTACTTGCTGAATACTTAAAGCAGAGTTCCACCCAAAACTTTTCTCACCCCTCCAGTGCCACAATTGGCACCTTCCGGGGAGGCGGTCGATAGGATACTTGTCTTTGACAGGTATCCTTTCCCACTTCCAGAAGCCTCAGCCGCGGCTGTTGGTGTCACTATTGACTTAATTGATTTATTTATTTTTATTGGCTATTGACATCCTCCCCTGCCCACTGGGCCTTCAGGAGAGCGGAGCGGGCCTCGCACATGTGCAGTAGGGTTCCCGGCGTGAAGCTAATAGGCTACACTGCCGAGTACCCTTACCCGCAATGGCAGCGGCAGCACCCGACAGCTGATGGAAACATCAGCTGCGGTGTCAACAATCGCTGGAATTCAGGACAGGCAAGTGTCCTATTATTAAAAGCCAGCAGCTGCAGTATGTGTAGCTGCTGGTTTTTAATTATTTTTATTTTTTTGGGGCGGACCTCGGCTTTTAGGTGGAATTCTAGTCGAAATATAATTTTTCTGTTTTGGAAGGAGTGAAGATAGTTTGAACCTTTGTCAGATTAGTTTTTTTTACTTTATTCTGTTTCCGTAGAACCTCATACTGCTTTTTGTTGTCACTATTGTTTAAAAAAAATAAGGTTTGGATAGAGGTCTGCTTTCATAGCATAATCATTTATTGAATGGTGGCATCCATCATATTCAAGAATATATATTGGCAAAAGTTAGTAGAAGTATGATGATTTTCATGTTGCAGCAATCATACCTGTACACTTCAGTTTACTGTATGATGAAGCCAATTTGATTAATATAGATTTTATAACACAACTTTGCATTATTTTCTAGGCGTGAACAGGTTGTAGAGAAAAAATACCCTGGAACTTATAAGCGCCACCCTGTCCGCCCGATAGTTCATCCAAATACTGTTGAGAAATTGATCAAAAAGAAAGGGGTACCTTCTAAATCTACATCTCACACTAGACGGTATGTAGCTGTTAAGATTTATAATCCTCCATGTTTTTACTTAAAAGCCAAGTACAGTCTAAATAAATAAATATATAATATACACACGTGTATATGCTTCTTATTTTGGGGAATCTACACCCAATTTTCCAGCTCTGAGACCATGGTTTGGTTGTTATAAGAAAGCTTTGAACTACAGAGCATAGTGCTGGAATCTTAATTTTCTTAATAATAGATACTTAAAGATGGAGGAGGGATCATGGGGGATCTTATTACTAAAGTTCCTAAAACTAAAAATCTGAAACCAGAGGGCGTTTGAACTGAATAGCATCCTTGAAAAATAAGTTCCAATTGGGGGTTGGTTTACCCTATCAGATAATAACCCTGAATTCATTGTTTATCAGGCCTGACTTACTGAAATCAGATGGCATATCTAGTGTGGAGGCAAATGTACCCAGTTCATCTCCCATATCTGGAAGTCCAAAGATATCATCAGGTGGGAAGAGCCGATATCGAAGCAAACCACGTCATCGGCGAGCGAACAGCAAGGGCAGTCATGGTGACTTCATGGGCATTTCAAAAAACCAGGACTCTCCTTCCCTTTCTCAAGCTGCTCGTCATCTTTCTCCTGCATCTCCCCCATTTACTCCACCAAGTCCCCGCCATGATCCAGTCCAGCCTGCGTTATCTCGACATCAAACCCTCAATATGCATGGGCAGAATATTGCCAACTGTGCCAACAACCTGCGGTACTTTGGCCCTGCAGCTGCACTAAGAAGTCCTCTGAGTTGTCATGCTCAGAGGTGTATGTCTGGCTCTAGCCCTGACCTTCTCTCCAGCACCCTGGAAGCTGACAGCCGCTTACAAACAGAAAACTGGGAGCCCTGTCAGCAAGACTCTTATGACTCTTGCCTGAACTGTGCTGAAGCCTCTTCTCAGCCCAACCCAAACCCAGAATCCTGGGAAAATTCTAGAAGTGAAAATCCAGAGCTACGGAACTCAGAGAGAAACCCACCAGATTCACCAAGGCACAATATTATGCAAGAAGGAACTCAGATGAGTGGGCTAGATCAGCTTCCTATTATCAGGGCAGCAGTCGGAGTGAGTTCTTTAACCATCCCAACACCACCTGCTCTCCCACGAAGGATACGCACTCTTAGAAAGGTAATTGCAGTCTATTTTTGTTTATATAATTATAACAATGGTAATTTTAGTCTTATATCTAATGTATATTTTATCTGATAAAAGTATTGGGCATGTGGGCTATACTTTTTTAGTAAATATATGTCTTAATGCAGGGGTGTTCAGGGGGCCCAAGACAACTATGAATGTAGCCCAACACAAAATCGTATACTTAATAATTTTGATTTTATTTTGTTTTTATACATTTTTTGTAAAAATGCATTTACACTTAGTGATTAAGTGTAAATGCGGCCTAAGATAAATTTGACAGTGTCTCTTTACTGGACTTTTATACATTTATAAAATATAAAAAAAAATACACTCTTCACAATTACATCTTATTCATGTCATCAGTTCTTGTTGGCATCTATATTTTTTTTAGCAACTACAGTATTTTTAAGGATTTAGCACACAAAGGGCAAAATTAGAACCAAAATATCTGATGAGCACCTTGAGAATACATTGAGAATTGCTACTACATCCAACCAACCAGATTTCGATGCGCTAGTTTGTCAATAACTGTCAAATATCACTCGTTTTATGTTGCCCTCTTTTATTTTTATAATAAGTATTTTACAAAAATACGGGAAAAACTGCGATGGAGCATACACACGGCCAGGATTCCCGACCAAAGCTCCATCGCAGTTTTCCTGTCGGGAAAACTGGCCGTGTGTAGGGGGAAAGACTGAACGAGCAGGTTCTCGGCTTTCCACGTGGGATTTCCGACGGGAACTTTTACCGTCGGAAATCCTGCACGTGTGTACGGGGCATACGATTCTGTTAATTCATTATCAATTGCATGCAATATACTTTCCTAAACTAATAAAGACAAAGGTGAGCTAAAATAGTAACCAATAATGTAATAACATAGTCAGGTACATGAAACAATTCGAATAAGAACCCTGCACAAGCAAACTTAAAAGCCTCGTACACACGATCAGTCCATCCGATGAGAACGGTCTGAAGGACCGTTTCATGGGTTAACCGATGAAGCTGACTGATGGTTCGTCGTGCCTACACACCATCGGTTAAAAAAACGAGTCAGAACGCGGTGACGTAAAACACAACGACGTGCTGAAATAAACAAAGTTCAATGCTTCCAAACATGCGTCGACTTGATTCTGAGCATGCGTGGATTTTTAACTGATGGTTGTGCCTACTAACGATCGGTTTTGACCTATCGGTTAGGAATCCATAGGTTAAATTTAAAACAAGTTGGCTTTTTTTTTTTTTAACCGATGGATAAATAACCTATGGGGCCCACACACAATCTGTTTTAACCAATGAAAACGGTCCATCAGACCGTTGTCCTCTGGTTAACCTATCGTGTGTACGAGGCCAAAGAGGGGGGGGGGGACTGCAGCTTCAATGAATAGAAACAAAGAAATGCAAAATTAATGTAATTTCATAGTTGCCAATATTACTGTTTTGACATATAATAAAGCCCCCTTCTTGCTGTCTGTTATTGGGGAAATTGTCCTTTTCTTCCTTTCCAAGTCACACCCTATGACACCCTGACACATGGGGTTTCACAGGCAAAAGAGGTGAGGGGAAATCAGCCAACTAGGAACACACACATCAGTGAACAACCATCAAAGGTTATAACCCTCTTCTAACAGAGAATACTGTATAAATTAACATTTGGGCTATAAACCAGTTATAGAAATGTACTGTAACTGTAGAATACCTGTGAGGCCGCGTACACACGATCAGTCCATCCAATGAGAACGGTCCGAAGGACCGTTGTTAACCGATGAAGCTGACTGATGGTCTGATGTGCCTAAACACCATAGGTTAAATAACCGATCGTGTCGGAACGCGGTGACGTAAAACACAACGACGTGCTGAAAAAAATGAAGTTCAATGCTTCCAAGCATGCGTCGACTTGATTCTGAGCATACGCAGGTTTTCAACCGATGCTTTTGCATACCAACGATCGGTTTTGACCTATCGGTTAGGCGTCCATCGGTTTAATTTTAAAACAAGTTCTAATTTTTTTGACCGAATGTTAACTGACCAATGGGGCCCACACACGATCGGTTTGGACCGATGAAAACGGACCTTCAGTCTGTTTTCATCGGTTTTGACCGATCGTGTGTACGCGGCCTTAAAGTTGTTTTCCACTTTTAAGGAGAAAATGAAAAAGCTAGCAATGAGTGTTCTGACTTGGAACTCGTGACATTTGTTTAGTCCAGATGTTGTACAAAGCATATCTTACACACCAGAATGATTTTTGCTACTCTTTCAGCATTGACCAGAGCTATACCATGCTAAAAAAAACAAAGCAATTTCAAACTCTCTAACATGTTTGAAGGTTTTTTTTTTTATTATTTTCTATATAAACTGCTGATCATTTCAAATTGGGAGATCCTAGCTGCATCTTGGATCTCTGAAACATTTACTTGTATGTCTGTTTCACAGAATGGAGACGAATCATCTGAGGAAGAGGAGGGTGAGGTAGACAGTGAAGTTGAGTTTCCCCGAAGACAACGACCACCTCGGGGCATGAAAAGCTGCCAGTCCTACTCTACTTTCAGTTCAGAAAATTTCTCTGTGTCTGATGGAGAAGAGGGAAACACCAGTGATCATTCCAACAGCCCAGATGACTTGGTCAACAGCCGCAAGGAGCCTTTGGGGGACAAGTTGGAAGACTTTCTATCTCAGACACCAGAAATCCCTATTGAGATCTCAACACAGTCAGATGGGTTATCCGACAAGGAGTGTGCAGTGAGAAGAGTGAAGACTCAAATGTCCTTGGGCAAACTTTGTGCTGAGGAGCACAGTTATGAGGTAAGGAACTGAGATGAATGAAATGATTTGTTTCTGAAACCACATTGGCATTTTCTAAAGCACTTTTGACTTCAGATCAAAACGTTTTTAAGAAACTGATGATTTTAACCGCTTGCAGACCAGCTGCCACAGTTATACTACGGCAGGTTGTCTCCGCTGGGTGAACCTTCGTAGCTGTACATCGGTAGCTTTAAGCGGGCTAGCAGGCGCGCACCCACTGCATCGCGGAGGTGCCGATGGTCGTGATGACCGCCGTCCGCGAGCGATCTCCGTGCACGAGAGGCAGAGCAGGGACGTGTGTGTGAGTAAACACACACATCCCTGTTCTGTGAGCTGAGGAAATGCAGATCGTGAGTTCCTAATAGCTAGGAGCCACGATCTGTAATTTCCCCTAGTAAGTTCCATCCCCCTTCAGTTAGAACACACATTAGGGAACACAATTAACCCTTTGATCGCTCCCTAGTGTTAACCACTTGGCAACCAATTCTTCTGGGGCTGAAGTGGTTAAAGAAAAGGACTAATACTTGCCTGTCCCGTGCTGTGGTTCCATTTGCAGGCCCCTACATCACTGCTATGTCCTTAAAGCAAATAGAACCACAGAGCCCAGCTGGAAACCAGGCATCTGAAACATGTGGAAGTGTGTTGGATGCAGATGTTTTTCAGGCAGCTTAGTTCTTCAAGACAATGAAAACTGATGGTACGGTAGGGTAAGTATTGGCCCTTTTTTTACAGGCATCCATTTTTTAACCACTTCAGCTCTGGAAAATTTTACTCCCTTCATGACCAGAGCATTTTTTGCTATTCAGCACTGCGTTACTTTAACTGGTAATTGTGCGGCCATGCAACGCTGTACTCAAATTAAGTTCTTATAATTTTCTTACACAAATTGAGCTTTATTTTGTTTGGTATTTGATCACCACTGGGCTTCTTATTTTTTACACTATAAATGAATAAATATATATAATGAAAACATTTAAAAAAAAATTTAATTTCTTCAAAAATATGTATTCTGCTACATGTCTTACAATAAGTGTATTAGTTTATGTGAAAGTTATAGCATTTACAAATGATGGTATACAGTATATCCTGGAATTTATAGTGGGATTGTGATAGTGCAGCGGACTATCTGACACTAACTGACACTGGGGAGGAGCTGACTAACTTCCACTGACATCACCAATGACACTAATACAGTGATAAGTATTAATATACATTGTCACTGTACTAATGACACTGGCTAGGAAGGGGTTAACATTTAGGGGCAATCAAAGGGTTAACTGTGCGCTTAACAATGTTTTAGTGATTTGCTGGTAAAAACAGCACATCACCTCTGACAGAAGAGAGCTCTGTGTTGGTAAACAACACAGAGCTCTCTTCTGCCATTCACTCAGCCAATCAGTGGCTGCCGGCCATAAATCATTGGCTGGGACCCACTGATTGACATGTGCTGCAGTGAATGGCAGAATAGCTGAGGCAGCGTGTGTGCGCCCCCTACCCATATGTAGCAGATCATGTACGTAATCCAGCGCATGGTTGCTCTCTGCCGCATTATATCTGTGGCAGGCGTTGGCCAAATGTACCAACAGAGCCACTTTAAGAAAGCAGGGTGTTGCCTAGAGGCAACAGAAGTAAAGAGGTGTTTTTTCCCTGTATAGTTATCACCAACAGATTTTTCTTTATCAGTAGAAATACACTATCTCCTATTCACTTATTTACACAGTGACAAGATTATAAGGCCAAGTTTGAATCAATTAAACAAGAAAAGGTAAAAGAGGTGGTCCTAGCAGAGGGCATTGCCTTGGGTGGCAAGAATTGTGTGCCTACAGGATCTAATGATGGTAATTTGGCCTTGAAAGGTTATGTTGATGACTAAAGGGGTTAGAAATTTCCGATCCTAGTTTAGTTGTCAGCTTCTGCTAATTCAATAATTGAAGCAGGTGCCATCCATGTAAGAAGCCTTCTAGACATGTACCTTCTAATAGATGTACATGTAGTGTACGAGAGCAGTCTCTAGTGGGTCTCTAATGTTCTTGATGTAATAGTCATTAGCCCTCAGGCCCTGCGGGAACATAGTCACATAGTTAGTCAGGTTGAAAAAAGACACAAGTCCATCCATTTCAACCATAAAAATTAAATAAGTAAAATAAAAAATATCGTACAATCCCATATACCCAATTCTATACCCATAGTTGATCCAGAGGAAGGCAAAAAAAAAAAACAGCAGAGCATGCTCCAATTTGCTACAGCAGGGGAAAAAATTCCTTCCTGATCCCCTGAGAGGCAATCGGATTTTCCCTGGATCAACTTTACCTATAAATGTCAGTACTCAGTTATATTATGTACATTTAGGAAAGTATCCAGACCTTTCTTAAAGCAATCTACTGAGCTGGCCAGAACCACCTCTGGAGGGAGTCTGTTCCACATTTTCACAGCTCTTACAGTAAAGAAACCTTTCCGTATTCGGAGATGAAATCTTTGTTCCTCTAGACGTACAGAGTGCCCCCTTGTCTTTTGTGTTGACCGTAAAGTGAATAACTCAACACCAAGTTCACTATATGGACCCCTTATATATTTGTACATGTTGATCATATCCCCCCTAATTCTCCTCTTCTCAAGAGAGGATAAATGTAGTTCCTCAAATCTTTCCTCACAGCTGAGCTCCTCCATGCCTCTTATCAGTTTGGTTGCCCTTCTCTGCACTTTCTCCAGTTCCCCAATATCCTTTTTGAGAACTGGGGCCCAAAACTGAACTGCATATTCCAGATGAGGTCTTACTAATGATTTGAACAGGTGAGCCTGGAGGAAGTCCACCCCTCCTTAAAGGCACAGGGGCGCACTGGACACCCAGCATATAGCACCATGGCAGCAAAGGTGTCCAGTACGCCCCCTCACCAAAATTTCAACAGTACAAACAAATGGCCACTGCACTCACCTATAACTGGCCTTTGCAGCAAGGAACACATGGAAGGGTAACGCATGTAAAACAAAACCAAACCAAAGAATTTACCGGCTCAACTTACCAACCAGCCTGCTGACTAACCAAATTGTCCTGTCTACACATTTGCAAATACATGCGTAAGCTACAGAACCTCGTCAAGGCACCCCCGTATTTTTTGTAGCCCTAACTCTAAGTTTTAAGAGCCTCCACAGTAGAAGCACATGAATTGTAATGTATAGACAGAGGGCAGGTGAGCCTGGAGGGAGCCCACCCCTCCTTAAAGGCACAGGGGCGCAATGGACACCCAGCAAAGCTCATCATCCCTTCTGATTGGAGAGCCCTAGCTCTAACCTAATTGCGCTTGTCAGGTTGCTGCTTCCATAGAAAGACCAGCGGTGCTTCTCTGGAGCATGCTACTTGGGGGCCAGGCTTTTCTACTTTGGATATGGCTACTTTACAAGAAAGCTAATTGTAATACTTTTTTTTTACATTACATTTTGTTTTGATGCACATTGAATGTATATAGTCATTTAAAAGAAAAGTAGTACTAGACTTTGAACATCTAGCCATTCTCAAACCAAGCCAAAGTTTATGCCATGACTTTTCTCACCTAACGTGAAATATTACAAAAGTATTAATTAGTATTTTTTCCTGTTTACAGAACCCAGGCAATTTTGAGTCTGACTGTGATTCATCAGATGGAGAGTGTTCTGATGCCACTGTACGAACCAACAACCCCATCAACTCCTCTACCTGGTGAAAAAGTATTAAGTCTGCCATTAGGACTATTCACTTGGCCATATGTTTCCTACATCTAGTCCTGAACTGTTAGAGCAAAGAAGACCCTCTACATCCTTTTGCCCTTCCAACCTAATACCTTTCCACCACTAGGTGAGGGGCAGCAAACTGTTGTAAAGCAATATTTTGTTGGTCCTCCATTCCCACCCTCTTTTAGAATTAGGAAAAACTGAAGTCTGCAATAACGGGGGCCCAAAGACTTATGGAGGAGCCCTCCTCTAAATGAACAAGCTTCCTAAAGGGAGCATAACCATGAATGGCAGGGATAAATATTTAAGCAAAATGTTCAAGGTACTGTAAAATTCCATATTTATTTTTATTTTGTGTGTGTTTGGACCCTTTTTATTGTAAGATAGACTAATAGGTGAAAAGTATATTAGCACTAAATGAACGGATCACTGGAAAAAAAAGCATTGCAATGACTCCTGATGGACCTGCAGAGATGCCTAAAGGTTTTGCTGCTGTTTTTTAGGGACCAAATATTGACTTTATTTTTTCCAGTTTTATTTTGTCTTGAAGATTTGCCCTCTCAATATGAAGTCAGAGGGAGATGCAGAGGCTTAAGAACAAAGCTTTGAAAACAGTATCATTGAAAATAACCTTGTGGACAAATTGGTCACTTCTGTTAGTATTGCTGCATGATCGTCTAAACAGTAACGTGCTAGCAGGCAAGAAAAATGAAGACAAAGACTGGCAATTATCGTTTTTGCATTTTCTTACCAAGTAGAGTTGTTTTTCAACAAACTGTTGGTTAAGAAGTGGACCTTGTCTTCTACAAATCCTTACCTTTTCAGTCACTGTTAGCAATGACTTACAGGACATTTTTTGCCCATCCAAGTGAAACCCGGACCAGCAGAAGTGCAGCCATCTTTAAGCTGTAATGGGTGTATGTTTTGGGCAAGCTTTTGAAGACTTTGAAGACACCAGCACTTGGAAAACTCCTGTGATGTCTAGTTATTATTTTTTGTTTCTCCTGAATATAGATCAGACATCAAGGGGCTGAGAGGTCACCTACCATCCCACTCAGGAGAGATCCCAGCCATATTGTCCATTGCCTCATGACGGTGACCTTTCCCCTCTCTCCATACACACAGGTCCGCTTCCCATAGAGATAATGTCATTATCATTTCATCTTTCATAATTGCCTAAAAGCACATGAAGTGAATTTACAGGATTGTTGGGAATCAAGCATGCCTATATTATTTAAGGTTAGTGAAGCATTGAAGAACAGTCAGAATTCATCAGGTATGTGCTGAGGAGGTGATCTGACTAATATCCCATGATGCACTTCCAACCATCAAGACCCCACACAGACTGGACACCTCATGGCCTCAGGAAGTGTCAGTGTTTTAACAACCTAGGAAAACTGAAAGGAAGCAATCAAATACATATTGCAACCCAAAAGTATATATTTTTTGGCTTACCGTTCCCATCTTTTAACATAATGTTGACTGGACATTTTTATTTCCCTTCAGAAATATGATCCAATTACCCCATGTGAGCTACTGCACTTCACTTACGTTACAGGGAACAGAGTTTCTTATTGGCTAATGCAAACATATTTATGTTTAAAGCCTTCTAAAAACTCATTCATGTTGTGTTCTGAGAAGATCGTATTTATGTCAAGAGTTCTGCATGTCACACCTTGTCAACAAGAATCTACTTTATTGTGACATAACTCCAAAGTTATTTAGCCAATCAGAATTCGACATAGGAAGTGGATCATTCTTCCATTTGATCGTATTATGTTTTTTTCTTATTATTATTATTTTGTATTTGTATATATTCAGCCATATTTTTTACTATGGCAGGTAATTTATTTCCCTGAAAACCTCAGGACCCAGACTCAGGTGACTTGTGATTTAAAGAGGAGACCTTTTGCCTGCAGGCAGTCATTTTGTAGACTGGACTAACATTTATGTGAATGCAGACGATCGGTTCACCAGTGACATAACTAAGTCACCTATCACAGAAAATGGTGCAATCCACAAAATGGCTACCTTGATGAAGTGTCAGTGACGTGTCCACTTTAAATTCAGAGCACAGTTTTCTTCCAGTGTAAACCACAAGCTCAAGCACCTGAATCTGGCACATGTTTATTACTACAAATTTGTTTACACATTTCTGTGAATTTAACCCATCTGCTGCCAGAGGAAACATCACAAGCAAAGTAGAAGATTTAATGCAATTCTCTAAGATCATGGGCAAAATATCGTACAAATAAGGCAAAATGAAGAATAGTGATTGCTTACAAAGTGCAATAATCTATAGCTACCAATCAGATTTCAGTTAACTGATGTTCAAATGGTGAAAGAGGATTACTTACTGGTTGCTGTGGATTACTGCTTTCTACACATTATTTCTTTGCCTTTATAAATACACCCAGATATATATTTGCAGGTGCTATGTGACCTTGGGATTCAAAACATAATCAATTCAATTGTTGATCTGTCAGAACTTCAACCAAACAGAATAAGGTGCTTACCGCAAAAATAACTCTAGACAACCAACATTTGTAGTAGAATTAATCTGAAAACATCAAATGATTAATTCTACAGCATTCACCAACAACAAGACAGATAGTAAATAGTGTTCTGTACAGTCTATACCAGTGTTTTTCAACCTTTTTCCATTCAGGGCACCCTTAGGAATTATTTTTAGTCTCGAGACACCCCAGTCTAGGGCTTATTGACATTACTACGTGTCAGGGAGCACAAGCAAAATGGCGCACATTCCCAACACAAGGACAAACACGCTGCTGTTTAGCAGACAAGCAGGGGTGCCATTCATTTTGTATGGTACCCCCAGGCATTGGCAAGTACGGTGCATTTTTGGTGCTGCACTATTTAAAAAAAGGGGTTGGGGACTTCTTTCCCTGTGTTTCTGTGGGTAGAACAGCCCATTGCCGCGCCAATCGGACCGCAAGTGGGAGCAGGTACCTGTCAAAATCATGTACCCCCCCCCAAAAAAAACAATATTCCAAATATGGGAGGGGGGTCAAGAGGAACATCCCCTTTTAGGTTCAGCTTTAACTTCTGGCTGTGAAAAAAAATGTTTTAGCAGATACCTGCCTTAGGGCAGTTTTTGGTCCCTTTGCATGCGGCGCCCCTGAGGACTTTTTTACAGCACCCTGGTTGAAAAATGCTGGTCTATACTATCTCACTGCTCTGCCTTACAGTTTCCAAAAATGTGAAAAAAAGGAGCGTTTACAAAATTGTCTATACATAGGCATACAATGGATAAATATTGCTCATACAGTATCTAACCTACACAGACATTTTATACTTGAGCTTAATGAAATTCCATAAGTGTGCATAAGGAGTGTACTATTAGTACAAGTACAAGAACGTTGATACAAAGGACAGCAAGAATCATTCATGAACAGTATACATGAGCTAGTGTAGCCCAGTATGATCAAAAATTCAGCTCCAGGCTTTGTTGTGTGCTGCGTAGCCTTAAAGTAGAACTATAGGCAAACCTTTTTTTCCATTTTAGATAGAACAAGAGAGGGTTTTAACCCCTTGTCAGATTTTTCCCCCCATCTGTGTCCTATTGGGGAGATTTCTCTTCACATCCTGTCCCATATCCAAACAGGAAGTGAGAGGAAATCCCTGCAAATTAAGAAAATTCTATGGGGACCCCCCAGGTCACCAGATCCATTGTCCTCATTGTAAGATTTCCCCTCTATTAATTTTCTGTGGACAACCCAAAATTTGGGATTTTCTTTTATTTTTAATGATAATGGTAAACTGAACATGTAGAGAGGGTGAATTGCCCTTACGGGGCCACAGACCGCAATAAAAACTGACATGTTCTAATGCCTTTCTACTGCCTATCGAAAACTAAAAAAAATGTTTGCCTTTAGTTATACTTTAAATACCCAAGATGGTCTAGGTACCAGCAGATGAAGTGAACAACCTCATCTACCTGATTAATTTTTTTCAGGTATGGGCATCTTTAGCCAATAGCTCTTGCATTTTGTAATTTGTAGTTTAAAAACAAAAACTTTCTTATATAGACTTGTTGTTGTCTCAGAGTTTAGCCATTACCTGGACAGAGAGAAGTTTGCTTGTGCTGTAGTAATGCCATTGCTCTCTAGTGGTTTGCCAGGGTAGACACTGGCTCAGGCATACAATGGCTGCCTTCATCAATGTGACTAACTCACTTTAAGATGGTGCTAATCCATAATTGAATGATATTTTACAATGATGTACAATTTGCATGCACACTATGTCCCAAGAGTATTTGTTTCAAGATGGGACTGGCAGCTCTTAGGTATCGTAGGATTATTTTATTTTAGGCTTGTTGATGGGCATTTCATCTGCTTTCATTTTCCATTTCTCCTTTTACTACTACTGTATGTGTTCACATCTGTTTGCACGTAGTCAGCTTTAGTCTTTATTTCAGGAACTACACATTTTCAGTTAGGTTTATGTACCATAACATTCATGGATAAATGTGTAAAGCAGTCAGCAGTGTATGTTTTTTTATAGATTATTATAGGCTAAAACAGTCATCAGGGGCGGACTGACAACTCATGGGGCCCCCGGGCAATAGAAGATTATGAAGCCCCCGTGCTTACAGATGGCCACCACGCCAGGAGGCAGTGCAGAGGCGGGGCGGCTAAAATCTCAGGATTTTCACATCAAAGGCATGTCATTTTCGGACATTTCAGGGACAGATGTAAAAAAAACACAGATTTTTACATACTGTCCCTGGTTTTTCTGAGCCTGGCAACCCTGATGGGGCCCCCTAGTGGTATGGGGCTCTCGGGGAGTGCCCGAATGGCCAGTCCGCCCCTGACAGCCATACGCAAACGTGTACTTTCAATTGGAGTCTGGAGGGTTGAATCTGGTGGGTTGTTCTAGGGAAATAGAGACAGGTTCGACTAAAGAGACAGTGATGCTCAATACAAAATTACAGCTTATAGTTGTCTGGCAGCGATGGAATAGAAAAAAAAAAAATTAGTGGTTTAATTATCTTCTCAGTGTTTGGATCTCATGATTTAGGCTGGGTTCACACCATTGCTGAATCCATAGCACAGCAGGGGTCCGGTGCGTGCTGGTTCGCCATTTCAGGTCCAGTTTCAGCCCAAATTTGTGGCTGAATTCAGACCTGAAACAGACCAAAAAAAGGCGCATGTTTTTTCAGCAAAACGCACGGTACCTGCTGCAGAGATATGTAAACCGGCTCCATAGAGAGCCGGTCACATTCTCCTGATATGCGAATTGGATGAAGAGAAACCCACATCCAATTTGCATAGGTGTGAACCCAGCCTTATGCCCTGTACAGACGACCGGTTTTCCTGCCATGCCAAAACCCGACATTTTCCCCACCGTGATTCCTCTCAAGCCTGCCTTGCATACACACGTTCAGTCAAAAAAACGCTTGACCAAAGCGCGGTGACGTCCAACACGTACAACGACATAGGCGTGCGCACAGAGTGTGCCAGGTGTGCCCAGGCACACCCTAATCACCCCATGCACATTAGTATTATCGCTAGCGTAGTGTAGCAACAGGAACATGGAAAAGATCTCCCTTTTACCGGCTCTGCCATAAGAGAAGTGTTTATGCTCTTCTTTCACTGTGCTGGCAGGGAAATCAATGTGCCAGGGTCGTATATATGTAGACACACAAGCATACATGCGTGTTTGAGCTTTAGGGTGCACACCCTATTGCAATAGGCTGCGCACACCTATGTACAATGGCACTACAAAGGGGACGTGCCATTCAAATGGCGCCACCCTTTGGGCTGCTTTTGCTGATACTCGTGTTAGTAAAAGTTTGGTGAGAGACGATTCGCACTTTTCAGTCTTCGTGCTTTTCAGTCCGTTACAGCGTGACGAATGTGCCATCTCCATTACGAACGCTAGTTTTACCTGAACGAGTGCTCTTTTGTGTGAAGTCACTGCAGCTTCCAAGACTCTTTGTCCCAGCAGCCTATGCAGCTAACCAATCACACTGACAAGCATGAGCGTTCTTTTGTGGGCAGAATCATGAACAACACCAGTACTGCCCATGTAACATATAACTGCTCTGACCCTTTGCATCAATATTTATTATTAGGGGTTGTAAAGGTTCTTTTTTATTTTCTATATAGGTTCCTTTAAAGGAACACTAAAGGCAGAATTATTATAATTTTTTTTAAATAACAAACATGCTATACTTGCCTCCGCTGTGCAGTTCGTTTTGCACAGAGTGGCCCCGAATCCTGTCTTCTGGGGTCCCTAGGCGGCTGTCTCGGCTCCTCCTCGTAAAAGCTTTCCACGTTCATGCGAGCTCCCTTGCATGGTGGAAAGCTTTTGCGAGCGCGCTCCGGTGATAAAGCGGCGGGCATAGCCGCCGACTGTATCACTCGGCCCCGCTGCTATCAATCCGCCCAGCCTAGCCAATCATCGGCCAGGCTGGGAACCGAACAAGATGACAAGCACGCGCCCAGGACTCTCGAACGATGAGGTAAGTAAAACGGGGGCTCAGGGGGGGGGGGGGCGGTGCTGTCAGATGTTTTTTTACCTTAATGCATAGGATGCATTAAGGTAAAAAAACTTTTACCTTTACAACCCCTTTAAGCTAGTGCATTGTTGGTTCACTGTACCTTTTCCTTCGATTTCCCTTCTAAATTTTTTTTTTTCTTTGAGTTTCTCACTTCCTGTTTCTCCTCAGTAAACTTGCCACCATCATCCGAGCTGTTCTGGCTGGGGGTTAGTCAGCCAGAACCGCTTACTGAAAAGCTTACTGAGGAGGAACAGGAAGTGAGAAATTCAGACAAAGAAAAAAAAAACATTTAGAAGGGAAATGGAAGGAAAAGGTAAGTGAACCAACAATGCACTAGCTTAAAGGAACCTATTTAGAAAATAAAAAACAAACCTTTAAGTTACTGGTCCTTTAATTTCTATCTCCATTCCGAAAAATGTAGGTCATTAATAAAACTAGTGCAAGAAAAGGCTAATAAAATAAACATAGAAACTGCTCAGCCTGTTCTAATTCTATACATGGCGCCTGCATGACACCTCATCCAATTGTTTGTCATTTTTTATTCCGTGTTGCATATTTTGCTCCATGAATCTGACTCTGTTTCCGGCAGCAATGGGGTTAAAAATTGTGTTTTTTGGGTGCCAGCGGGTCCTGCATCTGCTGTTTTGCAGTGCTCTTTAGTAGAGAAAAGGGAGTGTGAATCTTTGTGTAGCACCTTAGGACGAATGAAGGGAAATGTTTTGTTATGGGACAGTATTGTAAGAACTTTATTTAATTTGTATTTTGTTTTGTCATGTAGCAGGACTACATTACAGTTTTAAGTTATGCAACATTTTAATTAATATTATTTCTGTGATTTATTTTCTGTAGATCAGAATTTTCTTTGTTTAACATTTTATCATGGGCAGAACAATGATTCCTTTGTTTAGAAAGGGAACAAATGGGTTTCATGATCAATTTAAATTATGTTTACTTGTACGTCTTCAGTGTCATTCATTGCTTAGGAGGGTGCTGTCATTTCAAGAATTTATCTTAATTTTATGAACAAACTGATTTTAAGGAGTGATGATAGAACTGGGATGATAACCAGACTGATGCTTAACGTTCTTAATTATTCAGTTGGGATCTGATTGGTTGGTACGAACACCACGCCACCATTTGTCCTTTGTGCTAACTAAAGTATTTGATCCGTTTCCATCTGATTTCCAAAAATAAATGTATGTTGGAGGTACAGCAGTGGATTTCTTATAAGATTATACATTTACCAACATTTTGAGATGATTTTATGTCTCGCTTGTTTCTAATATACAGTATCACTTTAATAAAAAGTTCCTTCATACATGAGGATTGCAGACACAGGCATCCTTGAAAAAGTTTCTGATTTTCCTCCCATTATGTTTGTGCTTTACAGAAGGTATGATAAATAAATAAAATGCTGTTAAATGTTCTCAAAGGTCTCTGAGTTTACTGTATTGCTGTTAATGCAGACCATATATCTGGGGAAAAGTAATTAAATTATACCTAGAGTGGGCCTTGCAAATACACACGGAGGAAGCAAATTGTGGATTAAAGGGGTTGTAAAGGTAAAAAAAAATCCCTAAATAGCTTCCTTTACCTTAGTGCAGTCCTCCTTCACTTACCTCATCCTTCAAATTTGCTTTTAAATGTCCTTATTTCTTCTGAGAAAACCTCACTTCCTGTTCTTCTGATCTGTAACTCCACACAGTAATGCAAGGCATTCTCCCTGGTGTGGAGTGTCGTGCTCGCCTCCTCCCTTGGACTACAGGAGAGTCAGGGTGCTCTCTACGTTGCAGATGGAGAAAGGAGCTGTGTGTTAGTGGGCCTCCTGACTCTCCTGTAGTCCAAGGGAGGGGGCAAGCATGACACTCCACACCAGGGAGAAAGCCTTGCATTACTGTGTGGAGTTAGACAGAAGAACAGGAAGTGAGGATTTCTCGGAAGAAATAAGGACATTTTAAAGCAAAATCGAAGAATGAGGTAAGTGAAGGAGGACTGCACTAAGGTAAAAGAAACTATTCAGGAAAAAAAATTGTACCTTTACAACTCCTTTAACAATGCCAGCGGCGCATGCGCACGGGGGATCTACGGCGAAATGACCGGCAGCTGCCGGACCTTGCCGAATTTAAATCTCCCGCGCGCACACGTGGGAGTGACGTCATCGCCGCTCCAGCCAATCACAGCGCTGGAGCGGCGATACCCGGAAGACACGCCGAGGCAAGATGATATCTCGCTCGGCGTGAACCAGGTAAGTTCTACACACCTCGTTCCGAGGTAAGTATTTCAGAATGAGCTATTATACGGTGCATATTAGCTCATTATGACTTTTGCCTTGCAGGAGAAAAAAAAATGTTTGATGCGGGTTTACAACCGCTTTAAGTCATGTTCCTGAATTTACTCATTAATATTATTTTAGCAATGTCACTTCAAGGTTTGTTCAGGAAAGCAATGAACAAAATTACTGATGGCTTGCAAAGCATAACCCATTGCAACAAAACAGCTCATTGCAGTCCTATGAATTGTGTGATTGGTAGCTCTGGGTTGCTAAACTTGAACCTTTCCACTGGTTTTTGTACTGCTATACTGAATTCATTTGTGCGTGTGAATTAACAGTTTTCATGAAAATTCACAAGGTTCACAAAAATGCCTTCACAAAAATAGTGACCATTGCAAAGCTTATTTATACCTTAAGGTGGCAGTGTTGTAGTACAGAATATAGTTACCAAGAATTCTGAAATGCATTCTAGGATGGGCCATCCTTTCATTAGAACTAAAAAATAAACGGTATCATATATATATATATATATATATATATATATATATATATATATATATATATATATATATATATATATATATATATATATATATATATATATATAATTATATACAGTAAAACCTTGGTTTGCGAGCATTATTCCAAAAACATGCTTGTAATCCACTTGTATATCAAAGCATTTTTTTTTTACAGGGTATAAAAGAGAAGAGGGGCACCTCTCAAGCCTCGTACACATGTACGTCAGTCTTGCTTACACACCATCAGTCAAAAATCCGACCTTGCCAAAACGCGGTGACTTAAAACACTACAACGTGCTGAGAAAAATTAAGTTCAATGCTTCCGAGCATGCGTAGACTTGATTCTGAGCATGCGTGAATTTTTGACCGATAGACTTCCACACAGACGAGTTTTTTTCTATCGTTTTTTATCCATAGGAAAAATTTAAAACATGTTCTATTTTTTTTCACCAATGGAAAACAAACCAATGGGGCCCACACACAAATCGTTTTGTCCGATAACAGTCCATCGGTCTGTTTTCATCGGACAAGCCGATCGTGTGTACAGGGCTTTAGTGTAGCAATAAGTTGCTAAATGTTGTACCTTCATTAAATGTAACCATATTGCTACACTTAGAGGCGCCTCTCTTCTTTTTTATACTCCGTTGTGACATGACGCTACTTTTATATCAAGACATCGCTTGTAGATCAAGGCAAAAATGTATTAAAACATTTTGCTTGTCTTGCAAAATGCTCTCAAACCAAGTTACTCTCAAACCAAGGTTTTAGTGTGTATGTGTGTGTATGTGTGTGTATGTGTGTGTATATATATATATATATATAATTTGGAAGACAGGTGATCCGGATTTACTGTTAGTTTTTCACTGTGTGTAGTTGAGAGGTTCACTTTACTTCTGTTACCCATAGTGTTCCCCTATCTATAGATTTTCTCCTTCACCCCTGCACTATGTAGGTATATAGACGGTGCAAAGCAAACTAAGAATGTGGCACCCCTTCAATGCAGGCTGCTTGTTCTCTCTAATGGCAGTGTCGCCCTAAAAAAGTACCATGTGTTCTGCATTAAGGAAGATCAGGTCTGTACATTTATTGTCAGAGTTAGGCAGCACATTCTGTTAGTAGGGGGTAAGTGGCCACACAAGTAGGGGGGTGAGTGGCCACATAAGTTAACCTCTGTGTAAAGCCATTTCTGTGACATATATATTCTTTCTGTTCCTGACTTTATTCCATATCTATTGTGTCTTTCTGTCCTATTTCTACATCTATCATTGGCCCCTATGTGACATTTCCTTCTTGTTTGTATTGGGACGGGAAATCAGAATGATTATCAAATGAAACAAAAGCATGGAATTAAAAGCCAGTGTACCTTACTGAGTCGTAAGCGTCTTTATTTGCTGACTGCTCACATGGCCCGCTGCTCTGCACAAGTGTAATAATATGGTTTAAAATATAACTAAAGCGTATACCTTAAAGTGTAACTCCACTTTTGTGGAGGAAAAAAAACATTCCCCTCTAGGTGATCGATGTACATTCCAAGGATTTTTCACAAACTTTGTTGCAGATTCATACCTTTGTTCTGAAGAAATTTCTGTGTAATTGTCTGTGTCCATTTACGGAGGGAGTCTAATGGGAGTGGTTTTATAATTATCAATCATCTGCTGCACCCGCAGGGTTCTAATGAGGAAAATTGCTGGGCCTGCACCCCTAGATGTGATTTTCTGTTGGGAGTATGTCACCAAAAATTACATTTTTGTTGCAGGGGATGCCTGAAATCTGACTTGTAGCTTAGTGCAGACTTCTGGGAAAATCAGTGAGCCAATCACACAAGCAGGAAATTATGTTTCTGGGGAGTTTTCTGTACACATCCAGGTAGCCATATTGCATTTAACAGAAAATTGCAGCGCTGCAGATTGAAAAGGAAAGGTAATTTTTAATAAAATTCAATTACAATATGACTTGTGTTGCAATTGTATACGCTATATATATATATAAATATTACTTTTTTCCCACAAATGTGGAGTTACTCCACATTTAAAATAAACTTAAGACCCCTTTCACACAGAGGCAGTTTTCAAGCATTTTAGCGCTAGAACTAGCACCTGAAAACTGCCTCCCATTCATTGCATGGCCTGTTGGGGGGTACTTGAGGACAGGGTTGAGAACCACTGGCCTAGATGTACCACTCCCACCACTCTGCTACCTTCATGCTGCAAACTCCAGGAGCCATGTGCCTGTTCTTCACTCCAAGTCAGCATATGCAGAAATCCCCGCTGTATCACTCTCTGGTTCTTTCCATACAGTTCTTTCCATTTCAATGGACATCGACAGGCAGTGGAAAGGTGTTACATTGCCTCCTCACTACCTGATTTGACCCTTTAATGTCACAACCACATTGCACACAGCCCCAAGTGGTGTCACTTGCTGAACTCTACAATCAAAGTTCAAAATGCAGTGGCTGCAGCATGTAAACAGCCCTGTCCAGCTGTTATTTTACAGTTCGGGTAAAAGAGACCTATTTCTTAGTTTCCCACTGACACCAATGATGGGACACTATTCCTCCCACTAATACCAATGATGGAACACTTCCTCCCACTAATACCAATGATGGAACACTTCCTCCCACTAATACCAATGATGGAACACTTCCTCCCACTAATACCGATGATGGAACACTTCCTCCCACTAATACCAATGATGGAACACTATTCCTCCCACTGACACCAATGATGGAACACTATTCCTCCCACTAATACCAATGATGGGTCACTATTCCTCCCACTGACACCAATGATGGAACACTATTCCTCCCACTAATACCAATGATGGGTCACTATTCCTCCCACTAATACCAATGATGGGTCACTATTAGGGTTGTCCAGATACCGATACCAGTATCGGTATCGGGACCGATACCGAGTATTTGTGCTAGTACTCGTACTCACGCAAATACTCCCGATACCAAAATAGAATACTTTTTTTTTTTTTTTTGTGACATCGAACACAAATTGGATGGCACCATTGGATGGCACTGATAGGTGGCACTGGCATTGATTGAATGGCACTCATAAATGGATGGCACTGATAGGTGGCACTGGCATTGATTGGGTGGCACTGATGAGATGCACTAATAAGCTGCCTCCCTGCACTGATGCACTAATGGGCACTGATCTGCACTGATAGGTGGCACTGGCTAGCTGCACTTTTGGGCACTGGCACCGATGAGCTGCACTGACAGTGATCACTCCTTCAATGATATGTAGTTTTCCAGTACCGTATGCTAAAAAACAGCCCCACACCATGATGTACCAGTTCTTCATAATTCTAAAGAAAATATCTTTGGTCTGTATTGTGGTTTGAAAACGGTCACATGACATTAAAAAAAAGTATCGGTATTCGGTATCGGCGACTACTTGAAAAAAAGTATCGGTACTTGTACTCGGTCCTAAAAAAGTGGTATCGGGACAACCCTAGTCACTATTCCTCCCACTAATACCAATGATGGAACACTATTTCTTCCACTAATACCAATGATGGGACACTATTTCTCCCACTGACACCAATGATGGGACACTATTCCTCCCACTAACACCGATGATGGGACACTATTCCTCCCACTAATACCAATGATGGTACACTATTCCTCCCACTAATACCAATGATGGGACACTATTCCTCCCACTAATGCCAATGATGGGACACTATTCCTCCCACTAATGCCAATGTTGGGACACTATTCCTCCCACTAATTACAATGATGGGACACTATTTCTCCCACTAATACCAATGATGGGACACTATTTCTCCCACTGACACCAATGATGGGACACTATTCCTCCCACTGACACTAATGATGGGACACTATTTCTCCCACTGACACCAATGATGGGACAATATTTCTCCCACTAATACCAATGATGGGACACTATTCCTCCCACTAATTACAATGATGGGACACTATTTCTCCCAATAATAGCAATGATGGGACACTATTCCTCCACACTGACACTAATGATGGGACACTATTCCTCCCACTGACACCAATGATGGGACACTATTCCTCCCACTGACACCAATGATGGGACAATATTTCTCCCACTAATTACAATGATGGGACACGATTTCTCCCAATAATAGCAATGATGGGACACTATTCCTCCACACTGACACTAATGATGGGACACTATTCCTCCCACTGACACTAATGATGGGACACTATTTCTTACACTGACACCAATGATGGGACACTATTCCTCCCACTGACACCAATGATGGGACACTATTCCTCCCACTGACACTAATGATGGGACACTATTTCTTACGCTGACACCAATGATGGGACACTATTCCTCCCACTGACACCAATGATGGGACACTATTCCTCCCACTGACACCAATGATGGGACACTATTCCTCCCACTGACACCAATGATGGGACACTATTCCTCCCACTGACACCAATGATGGGACAATATTTCTCCCACTAATACCAATGATGGGACACTATTCCACTGACACCAATGATGGGACACTATTCCACTGACACCAATGATGGGACACTATTCCACTGACACCAATGATGGGACACTAGTCCACTGACACCAATGATGGGACACTAGTCCACTGACACCAATGATGGGACACTAGTCCACTGACACCAATGATGGGACACTAGTCCACTGACACCAATGATGGGACACTAGTCCACTGACACCAATGATGGGACACTAGTCCACTGACACCAATGATGGGACACTAGTCCACTGACACCAATGATGGGACACTAGTCCACTGACACCAATGATGGGACACTAGTCCACTGACACCAATGATGGGACACTAGTCCACTGACACCAATGATGGGACACTAGTCCACTGACACCAATGATGGGACACTAGTCCACTGACACCAATGATGGGACACTAGTCCACTGACACCAATGATGGGACACTAGTCCACTGACGCCAATGATGGGACACTAGTCCACTGGCGCCAATGATGGGACACTAGTCCACTGGCGCCAATGATGGGGCACAATTCCTCCCACTGGTGCCAATGATGTGGCACAATTCCTCCCACTGGTGCCAATGATGTGGCACAATTCCTCCCACTGGTGCCAATGATGTGGCACAATTCCTCCCACTGGTGCCAATGATGTGGCACAATTCCTCCCACTGGTGCCAATGATAGGGCACTATTCCTCCCACTGATACCAATGAAGGGGCTTTTCGTTTTTTTTTATTATTATTAGTTTTGCTAAATCTTTTTGGTTGAACTTTTAGAAAATGTGGTGCCAGTCTTCCTATGATATTTATACATTTACCATAGAGGTGAGTTCTTACCACCCACAGGGAGAGATTTACTAAAACTGTTGCAGTTGTGCATAGGAACCAATCCGATTCTAACTTCGGCTTAAACTTTGACAATGAAAGCTGATTGGCTATTACAGTGGGGGGGAATAATGATTTGATCCTCTGCAGATTGTGTAAGTTTGCCCACTTACAAAGAAATGAAGGGTCTATGTTTTATTATAGGTGTATTTTATATGATAGAGACAGAATATCAACCAAAAATCCAGAAAAAAACACACAATACAAATGTTATAAATTGAGTTGCAGTTCAGTGAATAAAATAAGTATTTGATCCCCAAGAAAAACATGACTAATGCCGCGTACACACGATCAGTCCATCCGATGAGAACGGACCGATGGACCGTTTTCATCGGTTAACCGATGAAGCTGACTGATGGTCCGTCGCGCCTACACACCATCGGTTGAAAAAACCGATCGTGTCAGGTGATGTAAAACACAACGACGTGCTGAAAAAAACGAAGTTCAATGCTTCCAAGCATGCGTCGACTTGATTCTGAGCATGCATGGATTTTTAACCGATGGTCGTGCCTACTAACGATCGGTTTTCTCCCATCGGTTAGGAATCCATAGGTTACATTTAAAACAAGTTGCCTTTTTTTTAACCGATGGTTAACTAACCGATGGCGCCCACACACGATCGGTTTTGACCGATGGAAACGGTCCATCAGACTATTCTCATTGGTTTAACCGATCGTGTGTACGCGGCATTAGTAGTTGGTGGAGAAACCCTTGTTGGCAGAGGTCAGATGTTTGTTGTAGTTGGTGACCAGGTTTGCACACATCTCAGGAGAGATTTTGGTCCACTCTTCTTTACATATCTTCTCTAAATCCTTACAGTGTAAGTAAACCCCTCTATCATTTTCAGCCAAGGAAGCTGCCATCCTTGCCTCTGTTTAATCTACAACTGCCATGATGCTGCACATATGATCAGTTATGACACCAGCCATTGGATGGTTTGACAGTTTGATTGAGCGCACAACCAATGGGAGTGGTACATTTCCGGCACGTGCCGGATTTCAAACTGTTTTATGGATGGTTTTACTTCCGCTTTAAGGTTTTTTGTCTGTCGCTTGGCAACTTAAAGTTTCAGCTCCCTCTATAAATGTTCTAGGTATTAAGGTCTGGAGACTAGCTAGGCCACTCCATGACCTTAATGTGCTTCTTCTTGAGCCACTCCTTTGTTGCCTTGGCGGTATGTTTTTTGTCATGGTCATGTTGGAAGACCCATCCACCACCCATCTTCAGTGTTCTGGCTGAGGGAAGAAGGTTCTTATCCGAGACTTTACAATACATGGCCCTATCCATTTTGTCCCTCAATGCGGGAAAGTCGGCCTGTACCTTTAGCAGAGTAACGGCCCCAAAGCATAAGGTTTCCACCTCCCTGCTTGACTGTAGAGATGGTGTTCTTATGCCGCGTACACACGACCATTTTAAATGGTCTAGAAAAAAATAAGTTTTTTTCAACCCGATTCTTGTTAAGCCTGCCTTGCCTACACACGATCGTGAAAAAAAATGCTCTAGCAAAGCGCGGTGACGTACAACGCGTACGACGGCACTATAAAGGGGAAGTTCCATTTGGATGGCGCCACCCTTGGGGCTGCTTTTGTGTTGGTAAAAAACTGGTGAGAGACGATTTGTGCTTTTCAGTCTGTTACAGCGTGACGAATGTGCTAACTCCATTACAAACGCTAGTTTTACCAGAACGAGCGCTCCCGTCTCATAACTTGCTTCTGAGCATGCACGTTTTTTTCACGTTAAAGCCTACACACGAACATTTTTTACGACGTGAAAAACGTCAGCGTGAAAAATAACGCGGAAATAGAGAGCATGTTCTAAATTTTTAATGCCCATTTTTAACGTTGCGAAAAATGCTCTGGAGCCCACACACGATAATTTTTAATGACATTAAAAAAAAAAAACATTTTCACATCGTAAAAAACGATCGTCGGGGTCATAGTCAGCATTTTTCTTCATCCAAACATGGCGAGTCGAGTTAATGCCAAAGAGCTCAATTTTGGTCTCATCTGACCAGAGCTCTTTCTCCCAATCCTTCTCTGAATCATTTAGAGGTTCATCGACATTACTGTACATGTGCCTTCTTGAGGAGGGGGACTCGCCGTGTTTTGAGGAAGAAAAATTATGACTATGACCCTACGAACACCATCCCTACAGACACACATGGAGGTGGAAACATGCTTTGGAGCCGACGCATTTTGGAGGCAATGTCACCCCTCTTCATCGGGGCTAAAAACTGGGATGGATCCGGGGTCCGTCCACACCAACTGCAACACAATGGTGAAGGTGATGATCCGCGGTCATCGCACTATTCTTTTTTTTTTTTTTTTTGTAATCACTTGTCGGCCACCTAATTGGGAAAATACACCATTTGTTTGATGGTAAATATCGGAGTTATGGCTGCAGCTAGGCGCCACAACCCCCCTTTTTTTTTTTTCCTTAGGCGATTCTTTTTCGGATAAAAGTGATTTTGCCACAGGATCACTTTTAGAAGCGGCGGGAGGAGAGGCCGATCAACCCCTCCCGATCAACCCCTCACCGATTGGTAAGCTCCTCCCGGGCTTACCAATCGGTGAGCCTGGGAACCATCTGGTGCCAGCAGTGTCCTTCCATAGAGACAAGTGATAGCAAGATGGCCACTGCTCATCACTGTGCCCTTGGAGGACCGGAGCAATGTCATGACATCACTTCCGGTACTCGGGCCATGTCTGTGTTTTTGTTTTTTCTTTTCAAATATATCTGTTTATTAATTTTCCAAATAATTCACAAACAATTTTATTTTTATATTTATATATTTTTATCTTATGATTTTAACCACTTAAGACCCGGACCATTATGCAGGTTAAGGACCTTGCCCCTTTTTGCGATTCGTCACTGCGTTGCTTTAACTGACAATTGCGCAGTCGTGAGACGTGGCTCCCAAACAAAATTGGCATTCTTTTTTTCCCCCTCAAATAGAGCTTTATTTTGGTGGTATTTGATCACCTCTGTGGTTTTTATTTTTTGTGCTTTAAGCAAAAAAGCGCGAAAATTTAGAAAAAAAAGCTATTTTTAACTTTTTGCTATAATAAATATCCCCCAAAAAATATTTAAAAAAACGTTTTTTCCCTCAGTTTAGGCCGATACGTATTCTTCTACATATTTTTGGTAAAAATCGCATAAGCGTTTATCGATTGGCTTGCGCAAAATGTATAGCGTTTACAAAATAGCGGATAGTTTTATTGCATTTTTATTAATATATATTTTTTTTAACCATTAATGGCGGCGATCAGCGTTTTTTTTTCGTGACTGCGACATTATGGCGGACACATCAGACAATTTTAACAAATTTTTGGGACCATTGTCATTTTCACAGCAAAAAGTGCTATAAAAATGCATTGTTTATTGTGAAAATGACAATTGCAGTTTAGGAGTTAACCCCTACAGTGCCCTCTAGTGGTTAAGTGTGACCTCATATGTGTTTCTAACTGTAGGGGGGCGGGGCTGGACGTGTGACGTCATTGATCGTCTTTTCCTATATCAGGTAACAGATGATCGATGACACTGCCACAGTGAAGAACAGGGAAGGTGTGTTTACACACCTCTCCCCGTTCTTCAGCTCCGGTGACCAATCGGGTTCTGTGGCGTAGTCACAGAGCTTACGACCAGGTCGCGGTGGCGCGACCCCACGGCTGGGCTTAAAGAGACACGTACAGGTACGTGATTGTGCCCAGCCGTACCATTTGGCGTGAAGGGGTCCTTAAGTGGTTGTAAAGGTTACATTTTCTTTTCTAAAAATAACAAACTTACCCACTCTGTGTGAGGACCAGTTCACACCATATGTAGTCCAGTGCGTTTTTTTTTTTCTGCATCAAAAACTCATGGTGCGTACCAGTTCCAAAAAAAAAAAGTAGAACATGCTGCATTTTTTCCTGCACTGGATTGTACTGGAACGCTGTAAAAAAAAAGCATAACAAATGCATCGGAATGCACCTAAAATGAACTGAAACACACATGTCCTAAGAAAAAAGGAGGGGGAAACATGCACTGGCCCGCATCAAAAAATGCACTGGAATGCATTATAAATGCACCAAAGCATCTGGAACGCATTCGGACCACGCTTCAATGGTGTGAACTGGCTCTAAGGGTTTTGCACAGAGCAGCCACAATCCTCCTCTTCTGGGGTCCCCTCCTCCCCTTCATTGGGCACCCCCCACAAAGATGCTTTCCCGGGGGGGGGGGGACCCTGTGCGGGCTTGCTCCCGAGTTCGGGTACAGCGTCACATGACCGCGCAATTGTCAGTTAATGTAACGCAGTGCCGTATCGCAAAAAATGGCCTGGTCAGGGGGGTTGGAGAAGGGTAAAACCTTCCCGGGCTGAAGTGGTTAAAGGAACAGTATGAAAATGAAAAGTGGTCAAACAAACTTTATGGAAATGTCACACACACATTTCATAACGTACTAATGGCCGGAATATGGTGAGTGCACTGCACTGGAATAAAGTACTTATTTATTTTTGAAGCACAGACCAGCACAATGCAGTGGTGTGAACCGGCCAGCACTTTTCTGGGGGTGCGGTGGGACTGCACAAAGTCAGGGATCTTTAGACGTTCCAAACACCCAGAAATCCTGATGTCAGTGGAAATAAACAATGCCGCATTATTGGTGTCAGTGGGAGGAATAGTGCCCCATCATTGGTGTTAGTGGGAGGAATAATGTTCCATCATTGGTGTCAGTGGGAGTAATAGTGTCCCATCATTGGTGTCAGTGAGAGTAATAGTGTCCCATCATTGGTGTCAGTGGGAGTAATAGTGTCCCATCATTGGTGTCAGTGGGAGTAATAGTGTCCCATCATTGGTGTCAGTGAAAGGAATAGTGCCCCATCATTGGTGTCAGAGGGAGGAATAGTGTCCCGTCATTGGTATCAGTGGAAGGAATAATGCCCCATCATTGGTTTTAGTGGAAGGAATAATGCCCCATGATTGGTATCAGTGAAAGGAATAGTGCCCCATGATTGGTATCAGTGGGAGGAATAGTGCCCCATGATTGGTGTAAGTAGGAGGAATAGTGCCCCATCATTGGTGACCGTGAGGGGAATATTACCCCATCATTGGTATCAGTGGGAGGAATAGTGCCCCATCATTGGTATCAGTGGGAGGAATAGTGCCCCATCATTGGGAGGAATAGTGCCCCATGATTGGTGTCAGTGGGAGGAATAGTGCCCCATCATTGGTATATAGTACACAGCGGGCCTTTCTCCAGCCATGCTGTGAAGGAAAACCTGGAAGATACCTGAAAAGGAGAACACAAAACAATCAGATCCACCTGCAAGAAATCTGTTATTCAAAATTGTTTAATAAAATCCATACAAACATACGACACATTCACTTCATTATTTTTGTTTTAAATTTTATTGCATCGTTAATATACTCAACACTTAATTTGTATAATACATTTAGAAGGAGAGACAAATAACTTGGAGATCGCGTTGGCCGGGAATTAAATCTGGATCATCTACTTAGAAAGCAGAAATGCTCACCACTGTAAAGTAGCATGTCTTTTATCGTGTTGGAGGAAACCGTGATCCCAGAGGAAATCCACACAAGCACAGGGAGAACATGCAAACTCCATGCAGCTAGTGTCCTGGTCAGGATTTGAACCAAGGACCCCAGTGCTGCAAGGCTGACCACTAAGCCTCTGTGCTGCCCATAAACGGCCTCTGTTCTATAAGGCCCGCCCCCGCTGAGCAGGGTAAGTCAGTGATTTGCAACAGAGATCAGAGATGATGCCTTCAGCACTACATTATTATATAGATGGGTTGGTTGATGTTCTCCATCTTATTTCTTGTCTGTAAACATTACAGATGGGCAGAACACCCCTAACCCCCACCCCACCCCCAGTTTGATTCGTCAAATAAAAAATTACATTTAAATTTATTTTTTCTGCAAGCTTTCTTTATTTTGGAAACAACGGTCTGGGGGGCCAGTCTGTATGATGGGGCCACAATGTAGTGCACTGGGAAAAAAGATTAGAGATTTTTGGGATAAATTCTGGTGTCTCTTTGTCAGACTTTGGATTGAAAGAACACTTTTTTGCACCACAGTGAGCAAGCCTTATATATATATATATATATATATATATAGATAGATAGATAGATAGATAGATAGATAGATAGATAACAAATTATAGAACATTCAGGCTGAGATTATCCATTTATTTGTAGATAAATTCTGGCGTCTTTTCCACAGACTTTAGATAGAAGTAAAGGGTGCGGAACTACTGGTGTTTGGGTGTCGCGGTGCCTTCACCCTTCTACATAGTCGCCATCATTCAGGAAAAACTATTTTCTATGTCGTCTGAGTCTTCTTTTTTTATTAGGGGGGGGGGCATTAATTTGTAGGTGTGGTCTCAAATGAGTTAGACATGCAATGATAAATGAACGTGGTTTAAATGACACTACATACTGGGTGTGGCTTAAAGGGGGTGTGGTTAAACAGAGTGGAGAGAATAGAAATAAAGAGATGGCTTGCATAGTAGAGAATGTGGTAATATATATAGAAAGAAAGAGGGATGGAGGGAGAGAAGGGAGGGAAATAAAGAAAGGAGAAAAGGAGTAAGAGAAAGAAATAAAGAAAGGAAGGAAAAAAAGAAAAGGGAGAGAGAGAGGATAAAAGAAAGAACAAGGGATGGGGGGAGAGAAGGGAAGGATGGAGGGAAAGAGAATGAGGGATGGAGAGAGTGAGGGTGGGAACTAAAAGAAAAAGAGAAGGAAAGAAAGACAGGTGGAGGGAGAGAGAATAAAAGAGTGTAGCGGCATGCTCCTGTTGAACAGGCACTGCTTTAAATTTAGTGGGGTCTGAGCTGTTATTTGGCTCAGACTAGTATGATTAATGGCAAATGTAGCCTCTGTTCCAGCCATGGCTGTGCTGAGAGTTTCACCATTGCTCGCTTGGGGGTGTCATTACCACCCCAGGCCAAGGGTGGCAGCAGCAAGGTCAGGGTGTATTTGGTGTTCCCCTTAGCAGCGAATCAGTGGGAGTGGTCGCCCCGCTTTGCATGCTGGGTAGGGGTACCTAAGGGACAGACGCCATTGGTACGGGGTCCATTCTTTCGCGCCTTGTGGCCCGCCTGGCCTGAGGTGCGTGTCCTGAATCCTGACTCCAGGACCATGTTGGTCTGGGGTCGCGGCTTCGCCTGGTAGGCCCAGTAGTCAGACTGGAGCCTGTCTTTTTGAAGAGGTGATCCTGAGCTGTCCGTCCTGTGGGAGAAGGCCACTTGATGAAGGAAGCCAGGGGAGGACCTATCCTGGAGAGGGCCATGCAAGAGGCTGGTACCTTGGGAGTAGGCCTGGAAACTTAATCGAAGGATGCACCATACACTGAGAGGCTTGACGGTGTCACCTGTCAGAACTAAAGTTCTACCAAAGCTAAGCTGGAGAGATCTGGGTGCTGAATACTGTGGCAGGGGATTCTAGACCAAAAGTGTCTCCTCGTAAAGGAAGGTCTGTGGCAGAGACTGTACTTTACTTTGTGCGCCATCCCAGCTGCTAGGCCAGTGAGAGGGACCTATCCGGATGAGCAATACCCATTAGAGTGGCGATGAGAACTGTTTGCTGGAAGCAGGAGTGTTTCCTATGTGTGATTATACACCTGAACCTACCTACCCTTCCACCCCCTTTACTTCTTTTCTACTAAAGTTCTGCAAATAAATCCCAGAAAAAGAAGTGCATTGTGTGGACATTGAAATTCTTCGGACTCCCACTTCGCCCTGGACAGTGAGAAGATAGAGGTAACGTGCCACCCAAAATTACTCAGCAGCTCCTCCGGGGGTTGTGCTACAAAAGAAAGAAAGCGGGATTGAGGAAGGAGGAAGAGAGAAGGAAAGAGAAAACCAAAGAAAGAAAAAAAAGAATGGAGGGAGAAAGGGGAGGAAAAGAAAGAAAGAAAAAAGAAGGAAATAAATAAAGAGGGGTGGAGGGAGAGAGAAGGAAAGACAAAGAGGGATGGAGGGAGAGAGAAGGAAAGAGAAAGAGGAATGGAGGAAGAGAGAAGGAAAGAGAAAGAGAGATGGAGGGAGAGAGAGAGGGAGGGAAAGAAAGAAAAGAAAAAAGATAAACGAAGGAAAGAAAGACACTGCACTACAATAACACACTATACTAACACTGCACTACAATACCACACTATTAGGGATGAGCTTCATGTTTGAGTCGAACTCATGTTCGACTCGAACATCGTATGTTCAATCTTTCTTCAAATTGCGAACGTTATGGGCCTTTCGCACCAAATTCGAGTGGCGCGTCACGGCCCATAATTCACTGCGGCATCGCAGTGCATTGTTGGTCTAATGATTAGCCAAGCATGCACTATGACCCTCATGCTTGGCCAATCACAGCGCTGACTGTACAGAGAGCCGTAATTGGCCAAAGCCAGGGTGGCTTTGGCCAACTATGCCTCAGGGGATTTAGTACACGCCCCCCACTATATAAGGCCGCCTGGAAGTCGGCCGAGAGAGAGAGAGAGATTTCAATTGAGTTAGATAGAGCAGGCAGGCATGCGAGTCAGTTACAGGTACAGTGTGGAGATGATATATATGCATCCCAGGTGTTGTATATATATTTATAAAACTGTATTGAGTTTAGCTAGATCTGTTCCTGTATGCTCTTCCTAATATACTGACAGGCATGCAGGTGATTGATTGTGCTAGCTGCAGTATTTTCACTTAGTGTCATGTGCACCTAAAGCTTACCTGAATACAATTGCTGGTGTTCTCATACAAATACAGGCAGGCCAGAGACATACAATATTCAGTTTTATTGTCAATACAATTGCTGGTGTTATTATACTAATACCACAGGCAGTGATCTGCAAGTATTGTCAGTAATTGTGCAGCTACATCTCCCTGCAGGCCATTAGTATGGAAGGACAACAAGGAGAGGCAGACAGTCACAAGCCGATAAAAGAGGGCAAGCAGGCTCTGCGTCTAGAGGCAACAGTGCTGTTCGTGGACATGGTGCATTCTCATCAGCACGTGGCCGTGGGACACACTCGTCCTTTTTTCGGCAGCTGGCCATGTTGAGCTGCAACATGCCAAACACTTGGTAGAGTGGATGAACAAGCCGTCCTCATCCTTTCTCACCCAGGCTCAGGGTACTTTGTCTGGCAAAGCAGCTGCCAACGCGGCCTCTTCCCTCTGTTCAATGGCATCAGTCACTCCTTCCCTAGCCCCACCATGTCCTCCTGAAGAGTCCCCCGAACTGTTTGACCACAGTGTTGGGTACATGCTGCAGGAGGATGCGCAGCGTTTTGAAGGTTTTGACGATGATACCCAGCTAGAGGAAGGCAGTAACGTGAGCCCAGAGAGAGGGGGTGCCCAAGAAGGACAGCAATCTGGCAGTCATGTTCCCCCTTGTTGCAGCATACTGCCAGGTTTGCTACAGTGATGAGGAGGGAGGGGATGATGAGGTCACTGACTCCACGTGGGTGCCCGAGAGGAGGAGGAGGCACATCTCCAACAAGGAAGGATGCCCTCCAGGGGCCAGCTTAAGGGCAGCACACCGACTGCATCACACCACAGAGCTCCACATTTGCAGGGCGCTGCTGTCTCTCCACGTTATTCCAAAAGTTCTTTGGTGTGGGCATTTTTTGAGATGAGTGAATCAGATCACACCGCTGCTATTTGCAACATATGTCTCAAGCGTATCTCACGTGGCCAAAACATCACCCGCTTGGGCACCACATGCTTGACCAGACATATGTCGACCTGCCATGCAGTTCGTTGGCAAGCGTACCTCAAAGACCCACACCAAAGAACAAAGCGGACCTCTCCTTGCTCCTCATCAGCTGGGATCTCCAACCCCACTATACCTTCAGTCCTCTCTGAAGCCTGCACTGATAGGACTGAAGGTGTAGAATTAGGTGTGCCACAGCCAAGTACAGCGAGCAATCTACTATCGGTACACCGACGTCAGATTGTACCAGGCAAATTTCCCTGCTGCAGCGCCGAAGGAATTTCGCTCCCAGCCATCCACATGCCCAGCGGTTGAATGCTAGCTTAGCTAAATTGCTAGCACTTCAACTGCTGCCTTTTAAGTTGGTAGACTCTGCCCCCTTCCGTGAGTTTGTGGAATGTGCGGTACCCAAACGCCACTTTTTCTTACGGAAGGCGATTCCGGCTCTCTACCGGCATGTGGAAGGAAATGTCCATGCCTCGCTGGACAGGGCGGTCAGCAGTAAGGTGCATATTACCGCTGACTCATGGACGGGGACATTACCCATCTTTCACGGCGCATTGGGTGACTCTGCTGGCAGCTGGGAAGGATGCAGGACAAGGTACAGTAGTGTTGGAGGTTGTTCCGCCACCACGTGTCCAAAATGCTACCACTGGTGATTGTGGCACACCTCTCTCCTCCACCCCCTCCTCTTCGTCTTCCTCCGTGGCCTCTTCCTTTCCCGATTTGTCCTCGGAACCAGCAGTGCTCCGTAGGCGTTCAAGGAGCTACGCAGGCAAAAAGATGCCATGCGGTGCTTGAGCTGGTGTGCTTGGGGGACAGGAGCCACACTGGGTAAGAGGTTCTGTCAGCTCTGCAGGGGCAAGCTCAGAGTTGGTTGACGCCACGCCAGCTTAAGCCAGGAATGGTGGTTTGCGACAATGGCACCAACTTCCTCTTAGCCCTCCAACAGGGACAACTGACCCACGTGCCCTGTTTTGCTCACATCCTTAACTTGGTGGTGCAGCGGTTCTTGGGCAGGTACCCGGGCTTACAGGATGTCCTGAAGCAGGCCAGGAAATTCTGTGTGCATTTCCGACGGTCATATAATGCCAGTGCTCGGCTGGCTGACCTTCAAAGGGAATACAACCTGCCCAAGAACCGCCTAATCTGTGACATGCCCACCAGGTGGAACTCTACGTTGGCCATGCTGCAGCGGCTGCATACGCAGCAGAAGGCCATCAATAAGTATCTGTGCCAATATGGCACCAGGACAGGGTCAGGGGAGCTTTTTTTTGGGGGAGGAGGAGTGGGACTTGGTATTCCCATTGTCAGCGAGCAGATTCGGTGGTATGGACAGTGGGTAAGCCCTAGAGAATGTTGGTGGTTATGTGGCCCAGCCTAAAGCTGTGTAAAGGGGCCCAAAATTTCTGATGGCTGCCCTGATGCCGCCTGTGGAAAGCAGGAGGAGATCAGGAGAACGACGGCGGTGCTCGATTCTCCTTGTATGGAGCCGGCGCGGCGATGCCCCCTTCTCCCTCCAGGGTCACGCTGCTGTGTTTATGCCTAAGGGCAGCAGCCAGCAGGAGAATAGAACGGCCGTGGTGGCTGGAACAGAAGAGATGATTAAAAGGTATTAAGGTGCTTTTGGTCTCTCTCTCTCTTCCCCCCCACCAAATAATGATTTTCTTGCTTTTGATGGGGCACAGTGGCTGCATTTGATGGGGCACAGTGGATGCATTTGACGGTAGGTCATTGTATGTCAGTTAGGTCAGCGTGTGTCAGTGCGCGTCAGGTAGGTAACACCCCACGGGGGCCAGACTTCAGGCTGAAGCCCCTGGTCTTTTTGCCACCATGCAACGCCCCTGCTACTATGGTAGCTGTGATTGTCCTTGTACTATGTGATCGCTGTGACTTGTCACAAGGATCACCGTAGTAAACAAATTACGTCATGAATGGCAACCGTTGTTTACAGTCAGTCACTGTGATTGGTCACAACAATCACATGGTACCAGGGCCAATCACAGTGGCCTCGTACCCCGATCTGTAATCAGCTGTGTCTGACGGACATAGTGGTCATAGATTGTGCCGCTGCGAACACATTAAACAGAACCAGGGTTCCATTATTGTCAGCCGTAACCAGTCAGCTGTAGCTCCGTTTACCTTACACATGAAGCTGCCTTTCCTCCTTTTGCCGGAACACCGCTCCAGGAAACCACTACTACTTTGCTGCCAAGACTTCCTCTACAACAACAGCATTGCTGGGAACTACCTTCATGCCTTGAACACCTTGCACCATGGATATTCCATCTCCTGCATTAAGATACCTACAAACGGATAAGTAGTCATTCCTTCACTTGTAGTTCTATAGGAAGATCCAATACTAAATGTTTCATCTATTACAATTGTAGTATTACAAATACCATGTGGATATTAACATATCTTCTGGGAGATACGATTGTGCTAAAGCTTTTTTGCAAAGGAGTACCTTAAAAAGGGACAGCTACCTCTAAATTTCTACAGCAATATTTAGTTCACATATGCAAATAGTATTGTATCTACAATATTTACCTGAGCTATATTGCCTCTCATAAGTTACTATTAGTTGCCAGTACAACTTGTGTATTACTATGTATACCTTCAAAGTACTTGAACTAGATTACCTTTCTTATGCAACCATCAGTTGTTGCTACAACGCATATTTACTACGTGTTGACATAAGTGCTACTTGTATATGGGCAAATTCCCTAAAGTTGCAGAACATGTTCGCCTAAACTTCCTATGCTAAGGGTTGTTGTATACCTTCTCCCTTAAATCGCCTAATGCACGACGCTATGTAATACTCATAGCCACTAGCGTACAATTGTGCATTACAACCTTTCGGAACATAATATAATTTTAATCGCTAAGCCGTGGTCGCATGCTGCAATGCGTCCATGCTTAGTAGCTCAACGCCTTTCTTCATGTGACATAGAGATGATGTATAGATCCCCCAAACTCCTGTTGCAAGGAGTGACGCCTGGGGCCTAATACTGAGTTGTCGCATAGAGAATCGCATTGAAATCCTTGCTAACCGCAGTTGTGGTTCACCAGTGCTGTAACATACAACCACTTTTACCTATAGGAAAGCCTAGATTAAGGCTTACCTGTAGGTGCTGGAAATATCTCCTAAACCTCCACAGTTTAGGAGATATTTAGAATAGAGACGTGCGCCGATGTCTATGGTGCATGTGCCGTAGACAACAGCGCAGGTGCACTTTAGAAGCGGCGATCGGGCCGTTTCTAAAGGAGGTCATGCCGTGACTGGCCACTCCCATGTGCGGGAGTGACGTCACGCGACTCTGGCCAGTCAAAGAGCCGGAGTTCGCAGCCCCCGGAAGGAAGAGGGGGTGAAGATGGACGCTCGCTGCTAGTGGGGACAGCGGTGACATTACAGGCTTCAGTTTCAGGTAAGTGACACATAATGGGCTACTATTCAATGCATAGTAGCCCATTATGCTTTACCTTTGCAGGAAAAGCAAGAGGAAGTAAAACTCATCAGGGTTTACTTCCTCTTTAAGAACTGGGGTATGTGAACTTTTGATCAGGGTCATTTGGGTAGTTTCTGTTGTGATTAAGATTTAAAAAGAGTAAACACAGTTGATTGATAATAAATGACTTCAGCCAAACACTAACCATGAGTGAAAGAAATGTATTTGTGTTATTATTCATATTCTCTGAAAAATGGCCAAGAAATCATAAATTCTGCCAGGGTATGTAAACGTTTGAGCACAACTGTATACAGGTATATAGTGGGTGTTTTGTGTTTACCATAAAATAAAAAACATATTGCCATAAACAATAATAAGCCAACTATCATTTATTCAGACATTCTCATAAAATAGTTTTGAATAAAACACCATAACCATTACAAAATAGACATTTAGGTGTATTCTGTGTGTAAACAATACCAGATAAGGCACATTGTACAAAAGTTAAAGCACCCAAACATCGCCCATTTGAAAAAGTCCCATAAAGAACAACTAAAACACACAATTACTGGAAGACTACAGAAAAGATGCAGCCATAAAACAAATGAGGTATGCTTGTCATCTGGGAAATGTGTGTGAAAATGCTAGTTGCCTGGCTAAGATATCTCAGGCTGCCACAATGCTTTGCTTCACAGCTATGGCAAATAAATATCTCATTCGGCGAGCAGTATTGCTTCCCTATGTGACCCAATCAAGTGAATAGAGCTGTGCCGAAAAATGCATGCGGTTGTGGTGCATTTGTGTGGGCTTTACAATATTAAAACAGGCGGAAAACAGGAGAGGTGCCGCCTCACCGCCTGTCAAATGCTTGTGTACACTGACCCTACGTTCACACCTATGCGTTTTTTAGTGTGTTTTGGAGTTTGCAGAAATGCAGTCTATTTAACATGGTTTCCTATGGTACCAGTTCACATCTATGCATTTTGTGACTGGTGCGTTTTTGGAAAGGGTTGGGGACTTTTTTAGAGTGATTTGCGGATAATAGATTTCAATGGAGCGGGACAAGAAAAGCAAGTGGTGCATTTGTGAAGCGATTTTTGATGTGTTTTGCGTTTCTTTATTTTACCACTGGGTGGCAATCCCCTTTTTTTTATAAATGTTTATATATTTTTTTTTATATATATTTTTTTTATTAAAGGGCCCAGAGGTTTATTTTTATTTTTTTTATTAAAAGGACCCAGAGGTCCCGGATGGCAACCCCCCTTTTTTTGTAATTTCTTTTTATAAAAAATAAATAAAAATTGTGTATATATATATATAATTAATATAATATATATATATATATATATATAATTAATATAATATATATATATATATATATATATATATATATATATATATATATATATATATATATATATATATATATATATATATTAATTAAAGGGCCCAGAGGGCAACCCCCTTTTAAAATTATATATATATATATATATATATATATAAATCATTTTTTTTTATTAAAGGGCCCAGAGGTCCCCAGGGCCCCTGGATGGCTACACCTTTTTTTTTATATATATTTTTCTTTAATACTTATTTTTTTCTGTAAAGGGCCCCCCCGTTTCATAATTTCAGAGGCGGCAGCACCCCCCCCCCTCCCCGTTCTCTGCTCCAGGAGGGCCCATGCCTGAAGCTGTGTAAGGGGCCCCATAATTCCTGATGGCTGCCCTGCGTATCACCAACTGCGCATGCGCCGGGACGTGGGCGCATCGTTCTGCGCATGCTCAGAATCACGTTGGAACAACTGCCTAAGATACGCCAGATCACTGCGTACGGCGTGAACGTAACCTACGCCCAGCCATATTCACGTCCAACGTAAACTACGTAAAATAGGCCGGCTTGGGTTCCCTGGTGCAGCCCTTTGCATGGATGCTGCTGAGTTACACCTCCTTTATGGGGCATAACTTTACGCCGTACGTACAACTTACGCGCACCAGTCGTAGCCTGCGTCGGGCGCAAGTACGATCGTGAATCGGCGTATCTCCCTCATTTACATATTTGAATAGAAAATCAATGGGAGCGCCACATACGTCCAGCGTAAATATGCGCCCACTCTACGCCGGCGTAGGCAAGTTACGTTTGTGGGCCCGGCGCACAGATACGCCACGTAAGTGCAAATATGCGCCGTTGTATCTCGAGATACGTTGACGCAAGTGCTTTGTGAATCCGGGCCTTTCAGTTTAGGCCAATATATATTATTCTACATATTTTCTGTAAAAAAAAAAAATCGCAATAAGCATATATTGATTGGTTTGTGCAAAACTTATAGCGTCTGCATTCTATGGGAAAGATTTATGAAATTTGTATTATTATTTTTTTTCACCAGTAATGGCAGTGTAGCGCTACTGCAACATTGTGATGGACAGATCGAAGACTTTTGACACTTTTTTGAAACCATTGGCATTTATACAGAGACCAGTGCTATAAAAATGTACCGATTTCTGTGTAAATGTCACTGGCAGGGAAAGGGGTTAACACTAGGGGGCGATCAAGGGATTAAATGTGTGTTCCCTCAGCATGTTCTAACTGTGTGGGGATGCGAGTCACTAGGAGAAAAGCCATATTGTTTTTCCTACTCAGTAGGAAGAAACGCTATGGCTCCTCACCTCTGACAGCATGGGGATTTGTGTGTGCATGCCATCGCGCATGGCCAGTGGTGATTGCGCCCACCGGCCTAGCGCCCTCTGGTGGTCAAAAATGGGTAGGACGTACCCATACGGGATTTCACCCAGGAGAGCCATTGTGCCGCAGTTTATCTGCATGACACAGTCGGCAAGTGGTTAAAGAGAAAAAATAAAAATGTACAGCCCATCCTCAGATTACCAAATCTATCAATTTAGACATGCGTTTTCATTGGTAGATAAAACTTTTCTGTCACTTTTCCTGAGTGCAGGGGGTGTATCTACATTGCTGTTTTGCCTGAGAATGGGCAGCAGAATGGCATGCAGGACAGTAGGAAAATTGTTCCCTGGTACATCAATCAAGCAGAGTAGGGCTGGGGCTGCATTTCTGAAATACAGGCACTTTGTCCTTTAGCACAGTATCCTGTAGCTTTGATCAGAAAGCTGAAGGACGCAAACGGAAAATGCCAGCACAATCTGCTTCTGTGCTCGACATGGTCAGATTTCTACAGGAAGACAAGGCAACTGACAGGATTAACAGGCATTTGCTATTGAATATCGCAATTACATGCATTAAATTGCAACATAGTTTGTATGGAGAGAGGAATGCATTTAGAAAACTTCTCACTTAAAGTAGAACTAAACCCTCCTCTCCTTCACAGCCACGTAAGCTGCCATCTTAGCCTCTGTTTGATTTGCAGTTGCCATGGTGCTGCACATGCGATCAGTTACGACACTAGCAATTTGATGGCTTGACAGTTTGGTTGAGAGCCCACACACCTGTGACAGTTATCATTCACGGCATGCCTTGAACTTAACTGTTTTGGGAAAAAGTTAAAGCAATTGATTTACATATACTTTTACAGTCTCACTCCTGGCACTAGATTGTCAGTTTACAATAGATGCAATTAAAGCGGTTGTGTAGTCCATTTTTACACTTTTACCTACAGATAAGCCTATAATAAGGCTTACCTGTAGGTAAAAAAATCTTCTAAACCTGTACGGTTTAGGACAGGGATCCTCAAACTACGGCCCTCCAGCTGTTGCAGAACTACACATCCCATGAGGCATTGTAAAACTGTGACATTCACAGACATGACTAGGCATGATGGGAATGGTAGTTCCTGAACAACTGGAGGGCCATAGTTTGAAGACCCATGGTTTAGGAGATATTCCCCTTGCAAAGAGCCGCTGACTGCAGCGGCGCATGCGCACAGGGGATTCTTGGCCAAATGGCCCGGGAGACGCCGGACCTCGCTGGAAAGAAGTCTCCCGCACATGCGCAGGAGTGACGACATCGCGGCTCCAGCCACTCACAGCACTGGAGCCGCGATACCCGTAAGACACGCCGAGGCAACATATCAGCTGCCTTGGCGTGGACCAGGTGAGTGACCGACGCCTCGTTCTTAGGTAAGTATTTTATAATGAGCTAGTATGAACTGCATACTAGCTCATTATGCCTTTTGCCTTACAGGTGACCATTTTTTTTCAGGCTATACAACTGCTTTCAAATATGAGATGAATAAAGTGTCTGTCACTAGTTGGGGAAAAAAAAGCAGGACTTGCATAAAAAAAGTCTTCCTACTAACCTGTCCTGCCACTTGTTCCTGTGATCTTCACAACATTCAAAAGCTAAAGCCACTTGAAGAATCTTCACATTTAATCCTTCCAGTGGTGTTGGAAGCCTGTACTCCCAGCAGTGTACTTTGATTCTTTCTACTGACCCCGATGTCACAACTGTGCCCTGTGTAGTGACATAGGGGCAGACAGAAGAAACCTCAGATGGCAGCAGGAGACCAGAAGACGCAAGAGAACACAAATGAGTGGAACGGGTGGTAGGAGAGGAGAGCATGATAAGCATCCTTTCTTACAGATCCTGATTTTTTTCACTGTGTTGAACCCAGTGACAGAGTCGCTTTAATACATTTACTTTCTTTTTAATGTGGCTCAGCGGAATATAGAACTCTGGCTGAGAACCAGGGTTAGAAACTCTAAAATAGACTCAAGTCTCGTACACACGACCGGTTTTCCCGGTAGAAAAGCATTTGGCTGGGAATCCCGGCCGTGTGTATGATCCCTACAGGAAAACTGCTAGGGAAAAAGAGAACCTGCTCTCTATTTTCTCGTCGGGATTCCCGGCAGAGTGTTTCCTGCCGAGAGAACCAGTCGTCTGTATGCTTACCTGTTCCATGCTAAACCCGCGCATGCTCAATAAGAGGTTGACTAATGCGCGGTAGCATACAAGTTTACACTGGGGTGTAGCAAGACGGTGGGGACGGCATCGAATGTGACGAGCGCATGCTCGTCGTAGTCGATGACGTCACCGCTGTAACGGAACTATGTATTCTGCCTGGACATCTATAATCATGCAGTGAGGCATACAAAGGGTTAATTGTAGAGTGACTCTTTCACTGTTAAATTCTAATGTCCCCTTCTTCCGCTAATTGACTCTCTTTTGTGTATTGTACTACAAGTTAGCAGTCTCCTGTCAGGTGTATGCTGATGGGATTATCTTTGAGTGTGTATTGTTCTAAAGGTTAATTGAATTCTATTGATAAAGGAATGTGTCTGGTCAGGTCATGTTAAACATAGCTCGGAGCCGAACTGTCTGGATACTGATTAGCTCAAGGGGATGTCAGTATCTCAAAGTATCTGTATTGAAGCCCCCCCCTGTGTGAGGAGGGGGGCGGGGAGTTTCATTGTTCCTGTAACAGCTTGTAACTAGATATAAACCAGGAAAATTTACCATTTAAGTCAGTCTACTTGACCCTTCAAAACGTAGCCCCGTCTCGTTCTTGAAAGGGCATTCTATGGGACTATACCAGCTGTACTTGCATATCGCAACTTGCCAGGGAAAAGAACGTCTCCAACGGCTGATACCCTCTCACTACTTGGGTAGCCGTTATAACCGCGTTCTTGCCATTCAAAAGAACGCCGGTTCTTTTGAATGGCCGTCTGTATGCACGGCAAGTTTGCCAGGAATCCTGTTAGGAAACCCGTTTTTTTTCCTGACAGGATTCCCGGCCGTGTGTACAGGGCTTCATACCACTGAAATCCTCAAATGATTTAAAAGAAGCCAGCGTTACATCAACCGGCCAGGTTTGTGTGGCCTAACCCTTAAAATACAATTGCGATTTGCTGCGATTGGAAACATGGCACATTTTTTACAACAACATATGACAAGTTGATATCCTGTTGTGACAGCTTGAATATATTTACCCAGTAAATTGTAATAAGTAAACAGCAGCTTTACTATTGGGGAATAAAGACTGAACACACTGCAGGGAATACTGCCATTGGCATTAACATGTCACATAGGGGTTGATTTACGAAAACTGGTACACGGAATCTGGTGCAGCTCGGAATAGTAACCAATCATATTCTCTGTTTTATTGCTGAAGCTTAATTGAACAAGCTGAAGTTAGAAGCGGATTGGTTACTATGCCCAACTGCACCAGATTCTGAGTGCTCCAGTTTTAGCAACCCCCCCCCCCCCCATATTGTTCACTGATCATTAAGCCGCCCAACAGCATTCCTGATCCTACAGCTTGACTAAAGCCTCGATCACACGATCGGATTATCCAACGGGAATTGTGTGATGACAGGCTGTTGTCAGAAAATCTGACTGACTATTTGTATGCTCATCGGACAATTGTTGGATTTTCCACAGACAAAATGTGGAATAGCATGCTTTAAAATTGTCCAACAAATGTGTGCTGTCAGAAAAAATTCCAAAGTACAAACACGCATGCTCACCATAACACAATATTAGCAGAAGTTGTCCAAAGGGTGGCGCTAAAGAGCTGAAAAAACACGTTGTTTTGTGTTTGTTGGCAGACAGTTACTTGCCGTTTGTATGCAATACAAGTTCCTGGCCAACGCCCTTCGGACAAAAGTCCTACGCTTTGTCCCATGAAAATCCGATCGTGTGTACCAGGCTTTAGTCAGCTTTTGGCATAAACAATGTCAAGATTTCACTTAAACATCAGCTGCTATTTTCTCAAAAGTATCTATTCTAAGCTTATAACTATTCTCATAATACAGCAATTTTTACAAGCATTGTCATTAAAAAGGTTCCCTTTGTAATAAAATATTGGCACATTACCTAGAAAGCCAAGTGAATTTGATTGTGCTTTCCTTTTAGCGATTTAAAATTCGATGTGGTTATACATAGAAATATATTTGTGTACAATTCATATTGGGAGCCTGATGTCTGCATCTATCTATCTATCTAGATAGAAAAAATAAAATAAAAAAATGGGACCAACCTCCCCTGGTTGTAAGCAACGTGCTGCATAATGGTGAAAGAAGAAAAATAACTCCCCGAGGGCTTTTGGCAGCTTCAAAAAGGGGAATTTGTACAATAGAAGGTACACAAGTCTTCTTTTTAAGCTGCGCAAAAGCCCTCGGGGAGTTATTTTTCTTCTTTCACATTATTGCTAAAAAAGGTGTGGTTGGGATTTCAAAATAGTAATTTCTCTTTTGTAGAAAACCAGTTCTTGAGTTTAATGTCCCTTTCCTTCATCCATTATACAAACATGTGCATCTTAGGCCCCTTTCACACTGGGGCGGGAGGTGCGCTGACTGCATAGCGGCGCTATTTTTAGCAGCGCTATACCGTTGGAATTGCAGCAGTATTCAGTATTCTTTTTCAGCCGCTAGCGGGGGTTAAAACCGCACCGTTAGCGTCTGAAAAAAGGTTAATACCACCGACAATGTGCCTCTGCAGAGGCGCATTGCCGGCGGTATTACCGCGGTTTCCCATTGCTTTCAATGGGTAGGAGCAGTAAACACACTGCTCCAAAGATGCTGGTAGCAGGACTTTTGGGGCGGTCCTGCTAGCGCACCGCTCCAGTGTGAAAGCCCTCGGGCTCTCACACAGACTGCAGGGCAGGAGTTTTTCAGGCGATATTTAGGCGCTATTTTTAGCGCTAAAACGCCTGAAAAACTCCTCAGTGTGAAAGGAGCCTTAGAGAAGATGTGAAAATCAATAAATATTGGTTTTCATCTGTAGCAATCCCAACCTCATATAGTATTTACCTTTTACATGACTTCTCTGCAGCCAACATTATTCATGCAAGAGGCACCGATTCTCCATCCTCGTATGGAGGCGCCAGCATCTTCAGTAAGGGGATCAGGAAGTAAAGCCTTGCGGATTCACAGCCTGATTCTTTACTGTGCATGCGCAAGTCGCGCTGCGAGTTCTGAGTGGTCCCCCCGCTGTCTTCTGGGACCTGTGTGTCTCCCAGAAGACAGAGTGGGGGGGGGGCAGAGGAGGGACTGGACATGGCTTAGATCTTTGGATACTGCGGCGATCTTTCGCCGGGAGTGGGAGCAAATACCTGTATTAGACAGGAATCCAGACAGCGGAAGTTCCATTTTTGGATGGAACTCCGCTTTAAGCTTTGACAAAGAAAACTGGAAGCCGATTGATTACTATGCAAAACTGCACCAAATTTTGCACTCTCTAGTTTTAGTAAATCAACCCAGTATGTTTTGAAATAGGAAGTAGAGAAGTGGCATCAAATACCTGGTTATAGAATGTTATTTTCCTCAATTTTATCTTTATTTTAGTGTCAGTGCCCCGGCTTCTACTTTAAATAGTTAAAGCCAAACTCTGCACAAAAGTAACGTTTTAATAGTGCATTGTGCATGACTTACCTTGCTCTTCAGTGTTGCTTGCAAGTACATCTTCCTAGTCCATCCTGAGGTGCAATTTCTCAAGGTAATAATTTCCTCTATGTGCAAAGCTCACTTCCTGCCCTGGGGACTGGGCCCTTTTCCCACCTGTTATCTCTTCGGTGATGGGTTCCCTTACTGCTCCCATGTCGTTCTTCTTCCTCTGAAGCAATGTGAGGGGAACCTGCCACTGGAAATGTTGCCGCCGCCAATATGAAGTGTCCATACCACGCAGTCAGTGACATATACAACCCAAGGAGGACTCCACCGGATGTAAACAGAAGAGCGGAAGACTTGGAAACGGATTGTCAAGTAAAAAGGGAATTTAGGTTTTAGGGGTCGTTTTTGCCAGCAATCAGACGGAAAAGGGTGAGGTGGGGCGGTTCTTTTGTTTTTGCCCAGAATTGGGCTCTAAATGAGATGGATATATATTTTTAGTTGTTTAGCAGCTTTTAGATACTACATCTAAGTGTGTCTGATATGCATAAACACACAGAATCGCCCACCTGCTTCCCTACCACAAATACATCTACAGAACCAACAGTAACCAATACATCTGAGACACACAAAGAGGTAAAATAAGATCACCAAAACTCTGCCTCTCGATACACATCATATAAAAGAATGGTTGAAAAAGTGATTGGTAATCACAGAGAAAAGTAAGACGCAGAGTTAAAAACCCTTTCACTGCAAGGAGAGACTGATTTTTCTCTACACAGTGAGAGATGTCACCCATAAATAGAATCCTTTGTGTTTCCTTTAGTGTCTCTTTGACTGAGAACTGCAATCACGTTGATTTTCTGCCATTCACCAACTGTCCTTTTTTCTCTGGTGCCAGGTTATGTTGGCTGAACTTTTTGACAATAGCACCAGGGATTAGGGCAGCAAGAGCTATACCCAACAGTGTCAGTAACGTACCCCAAGAAAACATATCATCTAGAGACTTGATCTTCGATAAAATGGATCCTGTCTGCACACAGATGAAGTTATATGGCAGCAGACCTGTTCAGTGTAGAAAACAAAGGTGGTTCAGGACTATTAAAAGTGTAAAACTGAACAACCGTGATTATATCAGTTATTATCACTACATACCAATAAGGACGGAGAAGAAAAATTGGCCCACTGGGATGTTCAAAATAGGTGAAGACAAGTTCAGGAACCAATTAGGTGTCATGGGAAACAAGCGCAAGAAAAGGAGAAAAAAGAAAAGACTGCTACGATTCTCTTCTATCTGGAAAACAGTAAATAACATTGAAAGAATTAAACATCATTTACATATTCTTAACATGGTCAAGTAAAATTCTGAAAGAAGATATTTTTGCGCTCTCAAGCCTCGTACATACGACTGGCTTTCCCGGCAGAAAAACTGCCAGGGGAGCATTTAGCTGGGAATCCCGGCCGTGTGTACGCTTCCCATCAGGAAAACAGCCGAGAATCCAGACGGAAAAAGAGAGAAGCTGCTCTCCATTTTCCTGTCGGGATTCCCAGCAAAGTGTTTCCTGACGAGAAAACCGGCCGTCTGTATTTTTAAACCCACGCATGCTCGATAAGAGTTTGAAGCATGCGCGGTAGCATTCAAGTTTAGTGTGGGGTGTAGCAATATGGCGGCGACGTCATTGAGGCTCCTCGTAGTCAATGATGTCACTGCGTTCTTGCCATTCAAAAGAACAGCGGTTCTTTTGAATGGCTGTCTGTATACACGGCTTTGCAAGACAAACTTACCAGGAATCCCATCAGGAAAACCAACATTTTTTTCCCCCGATGGGATTCCCAGTCTTGTGTACAGGTTAGGGCTGCAACTAACGATTATTTTCATAATCGATTAGTTGGCCGATTATTGTTTCGATTAATCGGATAATAGCCTTAAAAAAAATATATATATATGTTTTCGGCCAATTTGTTGTTGGGCAGATTACAAAACACAAATTGCTGCAAAAACACATTCCATGCTTTTCTGCAGCTTCTCCATTGAAGTATATTGAACAAAAAAATAAAAAATAGCACCGTTTTGCGTTAAAAAAAAGTCCTTCCCTTTCCAAAAACGCAGCAGCTGAAAAAAAAAATCATGGATGTGAACATGTCCCATAGGAAAACATGTATATGAACTGTAGTGCGTTTCTGCAAAAAACATACAGAGGTGTGACCCCAGACCTGAGATGTTTAGTAACATAATGGGGTTAAAAAAACAAAAATAAGTACAAAAAGAGCAAATAATCGCTACTGTAATGCCCCGTACACACGATCCGAAAATGACGCTTTAGAAACGATCGTACGATAATCGGAATATTAATACAGCGCTTCCGAGAGCCGATCAGGACAGTTCATCCGATTTTATTTATCGGACATGCACGAAAAAAAAAAATCGTACGATGCCAGATCGTCCGATTTTCGTATAATCAGTACAGCTGTCGTTCGAAAATGCAATACAAATGCATTACAACACATGACATCACTTCCAATTTTTTATTCTGCCGTACGAGAATTTTCGTGACTTTAGTAAACTCATCAGATTCGACGTGAGATTAGCATACAAAAAAGAACGGACGATCATTCGTCCGATAATCGGATCGTGTGTACTGGGCATAAGGGGTTCATTTTTTTACTGTGGGACAGTGAAAGTAATATTTACAGTAGCGATTTGCTTTTTTGTACTATAAAGGGCTAATTTTTGTTTTTTTAACCCCATTATGTTACTGGCCGATTAATAGATTATGAAATTAATCGATTACAATTTTCATAATCGATTAGTTGTCGATCGATTAGTTGTTTCGGCCCTAGTACAGGGCCTCACATGCATATTTCAGTACCCTGTCATATAGTTCTGATTAGCACAATCAACTTTCGATCTACCAAATGTTTGTAAAATGAGGACCTACCTGAACTATGCAATTTATTTGTATCCAATCAGGCAGGCCCTTCCACAACATACATATTGGTTCCTTTATATTTATTTCATCTGTATTTAGCGGATAGGTACATACTGTATGCAGAGACTGTGTAGTGTAATTTCAAGGTACTACATACTTATTGTCATGCTGCGTACACACGATCGTTTTTCGGGTTGTAAAAAAATGAAGTTTTTCAAGCTCTAGAAATAACGACGTTTCTTTCAACCCGATCATTAAAACACCCTTGCCTACACACGATCGTGAAAAAAAAATGCTCTAGCAAAGCGCGGTGACGTACAACACGTACGACGGCACTCTAAAGGGGAAGTTCCATGCGGATGGCGCCACCCTTGGAGCTGCTTTTGCCGATTTCATGTTAGTAAAAGACGATTCACGCTTTTCAGTCTGTTACAGCGTGATGAATGTGCTATCTCCATTACAAACGCTAGTTTTACCAGAACGAGCGCTCCCGCCTCATAGCTTGCTTCTGAGCATGCGTGGGTTTTTCACATCATTAAAGCCCACACACACACGACCATTTTTTACAACCTTCAAAACGTTGTGAAAAAATAGACCATGTTCGATTTTTTTTTGGCCATTTTTGGAACCCGAAAAATGCTCTAAAGCCCACACACAATTTTTTTAATGACATTAAAAAAAACCGTAATTTTTTACAACCCGAAAAACGATCGTGTGTACGCGGCATAAGAGCTAATAGAGATTGTTCAATTAGATTATAAAATGTATGATCAGCTCAATAACAAAAAAACTGTTTTGTTTTTCTTTCGTTTTAGGAGGAAGGATTGGAAGCTCTGTGGTATTTTTTTATTGCTGTCTGCGTCCCTGCTGCGCAGATTTGCCCTTTCTATTTATCCCTGTGATCATTGTCACTGGGACAGAAAGCATTGGGCAATGTAATATTTCACTGTTATAATAGCAAAAGGGGAAACCTTCTTCCATAGGTGTTTATTCCGACAGTATATCGCCACTACAAATAGCGCCGCTATACTGCCACTGCACCTCCCGGCCCAGTGTGAAAGGAGCCTAATTGTTTTGTTTTTCCAAATGCTCCCGCCATGGAATAGGTATGCTTTGTAAAGCAATGATTGTTGGTCTTGTTAGGTTGAAGTGCGACACAAGACAGCTGGTGTAGAGAGGCAGAAAGTGTAACGCTGGCCCACCACATACATAATCATTTTGGCAAATAATCACATACGCTTACTTACCTTTTTCTGCAGCATGGACACCTTCTCGGGAAAGTACATGACTACAATCTGCTTGCCAAAAGCACGAGAGAGCAGATAGCAGAATGTGGCACCCAATGAGGTTAGTGTGCAGCACAAAAACAGGCCGTGCCAGGGTCCAAACAGAGCTCCACCCAGAAGATTCTGCAGAGGCACAGGATAAAGCTTAGAGACAACAAGAAGGATGCATAATAATTATAATCATTACACTTCTAAGGCCCCAGTCTGGCTAAAACTATTTTCCCCAACCCACGCTGATAGGGAATGTGAAAGAAAATGCCTAAGAACTAGTAACTAAACTAGCAAAATGTGTATTTTTTTCTCTGCAAGCTTTGGAGTGATAAACAATGAAAGATTTCAATATGAAAAATACTGAATATGCCTCCCATATTCGGCCCTTTCATACGATTGGCCCGATTGAATCCGCCTGTCTGTTTTTCAGGCGGATCCGAGCAGGGGGCCAGCCATTGACTTCTATGGGCAGGCGGATGTCATCGTATAGGTGTCTGCTGACACCCGCCTGCCATTCGATCTGACAAGATCTGCTGAAAACAGACAGATTGCGATACGTTCGCCATCCATCCAGCAGATCGGATGAAAACGGACAGGTGGTCCATTTTCATCCGATCTCCCCATAGAGAACAGCAGGGCTCTGACAGGTCTGTCTTAACACAGTGAGCGGAGACGGACCTGTCATCCGCCTGCTCAGCAGGGATTAACGGCGCAATCCCCCACTGAGCTAGCAGAGTCTATCCACAGATCCGCCCTGTGTGAAAGGAGCCTTCAATAAAAGTCGATTAACAATCTACTTCTGTTGAGGAGAGCGTGCCACATGCTGATCGAAATTCAGCCAACTTACCGTAGCTGCATATAAACATACATTTAAAGTTTTCTACTAACTTCAAAACTGCAATGTTTTTTTCCATATTTACCTGCAATTCAGCTCTGATTTTTTTTTTTTTTTTACATAAATAAATTTTTTATGACTGCTAGATAAAGAGGTAGAGCTTGTTTGCCATCATTCCCTGAGTGCACCCCTTTTATAAATGACTTCTCTGACTCTTACCAAGAAGCTGGATCCAGGAATAGCAAAAGCCTGCTTGTACAAATACGCACTGCAGAACAATACAGTAACATAGCCATGGTGCTCTCTTTTATACTCCTGCAGGAAGTCAGACAATTCCCGTAGTTCTTCCAAGTCAGAAGGGAAAACCAACGATCTGCAGCAAAAACAAATAGAAAATTGAATACAGTACGGGAGGAATAGTACCCCTGTCAAGTTTTAGGATTTAACCCTTTCCAATCGTATCCAAAACTATAAAAGCTTTACATAAAGTTTGAGGATCTACTCACACGTATGGGTTTTTCCTTCCTGATGTGTATTCCATTGAAATAAATGGACATGCGTCACAATGCATGTCAACATGTGTTGACAAACGATAACGTGTGTTGTTCAATTTTAAAGCACATTGCTATATACTTTTTGTTGAATGTCTTTATGTGTCATAATGTATATCTACACATGCTGACACACATCGACATCTGTTGATGTGTCATGATGTCCCTTTGTATACATATAGCTGCAAGGCAGGGAACACCGAGGCCTCGGATGATTGCAGGTAACAGCTTCCCGACGGGCTCACACACGTGGGTTCAGATTCTAATCCAAACCCGCCGGAGCTCATCACTTATCACCAGGTGCAAAGACAAGAAAAGCTAGCCTGCACTCTAAAATCATAAGACCCGTTTCACACCGGAGGCGTTTTTCAGGCACTTTAGCGCTATAAAAAGCGCCTGAAAAAAAGCCTCAGCTGCAAACCCAGTGTGAAAGCCCAAGTGCTTTCACACTGGGGCGCTGCGCTGGCAGGGCGTCAAGAAAAATCCTGCCAACAGCTTCTTTGCATCGCTTTAGGAGCGGTGAACTCGCCGCTCCTAAAGCACCCCTGCCCATTGAAATCAACGGGCAGCACCGCCGTCAAAGTGCCGCTGCAGCGGCGCATTTAACCCTTTTTTGGCCGCTAGTGGGGGTTAAAAGCGCACCGCTAGTGGCCAAAGCGCAGCAAAAAACAACGGTAAATCGCTGCTAAAAATAGCATTGCTTTACCCCCGACGCCCAGATGCTGCGAGTGTGAAAGCACTCTAATGCCGCGTACAGACGGTCGAAATATCCAACAACAAATGTTCGATGTGATCTTGTTGTCGGAAAATCCGACCGTGTGTATGCTCCATCGGACATTTGCTGTCGGAATTTCCGACAACAAATGTTTTAGAGCTGGTTCTCAATTTTTCCGACAACAAAAGTTCTTGTAGGGAAATTCCGACCATGTGTACAATTCGACGCACAAAAATTATACACATGCTCGGAATCATTGAACTTAATTTTTATCGGCTTGTCGCAGTGTTGTACATCACAGCGTTTTGCCACGTTGTATGCAAGACAAATGTGAGCCAACATCCGTCGGAAAAAAATCCACGGTTTTGTTGTCAGAATGTCCGATCGTGTGTAGGCTGCATAAGGCTCTCAAATTCAAGTAGAGGTACATTTTTGTTTTTTACCCACGGTAGATATAAATCAATGATTTTTTTTTTATCGATTTTTTTTTATTTGTTATCAAATTTATTTTAAATAAAATATCTTTAGATAGATTTTTACTCCAAAAGTAATTTTCTATTTAAAATACATTAATAATTGAGTTTATTCAGCATGAAATGGAGCTTAGTTATGCAGCATGAGGCTGTATATTCTGCAATATTTACACGTTTTGTAACACGTTCAATGAATCCAAGCTCTGCAGGCTGAGAGAACATAAATGCATTCACACAATATACAGTAACCATAAAAAAAAAAAATCCCAAAGTTCAGGAATATTCCTTTATCCCATTGTTTTGGAAATCTACTATAAACTGTATGATTGAATCAGTTATCACTTATTATTCTAAATAGAAAAACCTTCATTTTGTCGGCAAATATTAAAGATTCTAACTACCAGCAAGAATAAATCCATACATTTAAAGAGCACCTGTCATTTCAAACCCATTATGGCAGCACCTGTTAGCGGGCATCCACTCACCTTTTGCCGCCACATCCCTCACCTTGTTGTGTCACTGCCGTATCACCAGCCATCCCATTAAAGTGAATGGGACTTCGGTGACGGGTCAGAGGAGGAGCTGCTGCAGAACAGAGATGACAGTTGCTCCTTAAAAATTATGATTTAAATCCAGTTGATTTAAATTAAACCATTTTACTAGTGATTTAAATCATGCTTTATATCAAATCCACCCTAATTTTAGGGTTTGCATACACTTTAACTACTTCCGGACCGCCTAACTTAGATTTACAATGGCAGTGCTGTACTGCGATTCATTACACCACAAGCCGATCAGCAGATCCTGGCCAATGATTGACCCGCTGATCGATTCAGTGTTTCACAGAACAGAGCTCTGAGATTGTAAATAATACTGAGCTGTGTTCACTGACAGACGATCTTGCTGGCTTTAGATTTCCTGATAAGCAGGGGGAAAAAAAACAAGAAGATCCTTAGTAAAAGCAGCATTTATTACCCATTAATAGGCACACAACTAACCCCTTGGTCGCCCCTAGATTTTAACCCCTTCCCAGCCAGTGTCATTAGTACAGTGACAGTGTATAGAATTATCACTGTATAAGTGTCACTATTAAAGTGATACTATAGGTACGAATGTTTAAAAAATAACAAACATGTTACATTTACCTCCGCTGTGCAGCTCTTTTTGCACAGAGTGGCCCCGATCCTCGTCTTTTGGGGGTCCCGGGTGGCTGTCTCGGCTCCTCATCGCACCAGCTAACCCCCCTGGGAAGCACTTTGCCAAGGGGGTTACCTTGCGGGCGCGCTCCTGAGTCCTGCATTTGCGTCCATAGACACGAATGCAGAAACGGCCCTGCCCCCCTAGTGCCCGCATCATTGGATTTGATTGACAGCAGCGGGAGCCAATGGCTGCAAAGGATGCATTAAAGGGGAGTTCCGCCCACAATTTCACTTTTTAAATATAAATACCCCTGTAATACACAAGCTTAATGTATTCTAGTAAAGTTAGTCTGTAAACTAAGGTCCGTTTTGTTAGGTTGTTACAGCATTTAAATAGTTTATAATCTAGAACTAGACCGTAGCCATCTTAAGTGTGGGCATCATGAAGCCAGACTGTATGACTTCCTGGATTTCAGCTTTGCATATCTCGCACATGCTCAGTGCACAAGCAATGTAATAGGTTTCAGTCAGGTTTGCAAGGACTACTGGGAAACATGATGCCTATCCCAGAAACCCTTGCAAATAGCCTAGGCAAATAAGGAGGAGGAAGTAATGAAGGACTACAAAATAAAGGTATTTACAAGCAACAAATTAAATAAAAATTGTCCATTCTGAACACTATGAGATTAGAGCATGCAGCACAGACAAACATAAAAAAATGGGTGGAACTCCACTTTAAGGTGAAAAAACTGGAACCTTTACATCCCCTTTAATGTCAGTGTCAGTTAGTGTACCCTCCAGCCAGCATCAGCTAGTGTCAGATTGCCCGCTACAAGTCGCTGATCACCACCATTACTAGTATAAAAAATAAATACAAATTCCAGTATACATACACCATAGTTCGTAGACACTAAAACTTTCATGCATACAAATCACTATACACTAAGGCCCCTTTGTCTGTTTTTCATCCATCTGTTGACAGATTTAAAAACGGACATCGATGCATTTCAATAGAAAAACGGATATAATATCGATGATCAACCATTTACATCCGATTCCGTCAACATCTGTTTTTTTTTGGAACAAACCAAAGCCCTATATTTCTGCACAAAAGAATGCGCGCGGGAGCCGCCGGTAACGCCATGGACGTGCCACTGCTACAATGTGCATGTGCCGATGATGACGGCACATGCCGATACAGAGGATATCTTCTAAACTGTGTTTTAGGAGATATCCTGGGTAGCTACAGGTAAGCCTTATTACCTGTAGTCAAAAGTGGTTGTAAAGGGTTTACAACCACTTTAACCACTTGCCGCCCGCCAATGACAGATTGACGGCGGCAAAGTGGTTGCCTAATCCTGACTGGATGTCATATGACGGGGGCGCGCATCGCGGCAATCGTTGTTGCGGGGTGTCAGTCTGACACCCCGCAACACCGATCTAGGTAAAGTGTCTCTCACGGAGACACTTTACCACGTGATCAGCGGTGTCCAATCACGGCTGATCACGATGTAAACAGGAAGAGCCGTTGATGGCTCTTCCTCACTCACGTCTGACAGACACGAGTAGAAGAGAGCCGATCGGCGGCTCTCCTGACAGGGGGGGGGTTCGCGCTGATTGTTTATCAGCGCAGCCCCCCCTCGGATCGCCACACTGGACCACCAGGGAATAAAAAAAAAAAAAAAAAATGGGCACAAAAAAAAAAAAAAAAAAGATGCCAATCAGTGCCCACAAATGGGCACCGATTGGCAACATGGATCCATCAGTGCCACCCCACAGTGCCAATCCGTGCCCAGTGCCCACCTATCAGTGCCCATCTGTGCCACCCATAAGTACCCATCAGTGCCACCCATATGTGCCGCCTATGAGTGCCCAGTGCCGCCTATGAGTGCCCTTCAGTGCCGCCTATGAGAGCCCATCAGTGCCGCATACCAGCGCCCAACAGTGCCACATATCAGCGCCGCCTATCAGTGCCACCTCATCGGTGCCCATCAGTACTACCTTATCGGTGCCCATCAGTACTACCTTATCGGTGCCCATCAGTGCCACCTCATCGGTGCCCATCAGTGCCCCCTCATCGGTGCCCATCAGTGCCCGTAATTGAAAGCGAAAACGTACTTATTTACAAAAAAATTAACAGAAAAAAATAAAAACTTAATTTTTTTTCAAAATTGTCAGTCTTTTTTTAGTTGTTGCGCAAAAAAAAATAATCGCAGAGGTGATCAAATACCACCAAATAAACGCTCTATTTGTGGGGAAAAAAGGACGCCAAATTTGTTTGGGTACAGTGTAGCATGACCGCGCAATTGTCATTCAAAGTGCGACATGGCTGAAAGCTGAAAATTGGCTTGGGCGGGAAGGTGCGTAAGTGCCTGGTATGGAAGTGGTTAAAGTAGTGCAATGCAGAATAGCAAAAAAAAAAAATGGCTTAGTCAAGAAGGGGGTAAAACCTCCCAGAGGGCAAGTGGCTAATTAAAAACACCACATTGGAATTTGAATTCTCCCAATAACATCGCAGAATGATCCTACATCCTGGATCCACTGTGAGAATCTACAAAGTAAAACAGTGAAGACTGGTAATGTCCACATGTGAGCGTTCTGCCCCCTCCCGTCTGCTATAAACACGTCATTCCCTATCTGATTTCACATGCACACGCTTCTCCTAAACTTAGCTTTGGCCCGACCACACACTGGATCGCCAGCTTCACTTTCAAGTCCAGGGTTCAACATGCCATCTGATACATTTATTCTGGGGGGGGGGGGGGGGATCAGTGGACTTGTCAGAGATCCAACTTATTCTATCAATGCATTTCTAAATGTCCGCCGCTGCACTTAGTTAACCAATCTGATTCTATCACTGGACAAAAATTCACTTTAAAATATCAGCTGGCTGTTATGTCATAAACCACCTTCTGAAAAAAAGGCGATTTCTATTGCTTTGTTTTTCTTTCTGATCACAATCAGAGTTCAGATTTTTTTTTCCACGGTGTAAGTTGCTGACCTCAGCCAAGATCTCCCTGGGATGGACTTTGATAGGGGCAATCAGTGTGACGTGTGACCTGTGCATGGCGGAGACTGCATATCATCCTACAGGAGAGAGCCGAGACTGATCATCAATACAGGAAATAGAATAAAGTGTAAATACAGAAAACATAATACAGGAAATAGAATAAAGTGTAAATACAGAAAACATAATACAGGAAATACAATAAAGTGTAAATACAGAAAACATAATACAGGAAATACAATAAAGTGTAAATACAGAAAACATAATACAGGAAATACAATAAAGTGTAAAAGATACAGAAAGTATACATTTACTGGTAATAATACAGGAACTCGATCTATACTGCTAATAAACACAGCACCATATTACGTCCAATTGATGGTGATTATTGGTATCATAAGCTGGGGCAGCAGATCATTGTTTGGGTGAGCGAAATCCAAATTAGAGACACCCCATGAGTCTGACCCCCCTCGCATAAACCCCTTTTCTGCCAGTGCCCACCCTTCCAGCACCCACCTCTCGGCTTCCCGTCCTCGGCCAGGGCGCAGGCGGGTGCTCAGCACATACAGATAGAAGGTAGCGCAGCCTAACACCAAGAAAAAGCCAGCCAGCGAGCGCATGATGCCAGTCAGCAGAGGACACAGTTCATACCGGAACTACAACGCGGCGCCACTGAGCCCGGGGGAAGCATAAGCTGAGAGGACAGGAAGTGAAAGGTGGCTACTAGTAACCATGGCAACCAGCAGTTTCACACGCTGAGCTAGAATACTATAACTTGAGATGAGTGTGTTACTATGAATGGACTCTTTATTGTACCGCCCATCAACAAATATTACTGAATGATACTTACAAAGAAAAACAACCAATAAGAGTTTGCTAGTGTTGAATGTTGTTAAAGTGGAACTTCAGTAATTTTTTTCATCTTTCCATATATTAAATCTTCTGCCTTTGTTGTTATAACATTGAATAATAAACCATTTTTTTTTCTGCCAGATAGGCCACTTTCTGTTTTTTGCCTGGTAAAAATCCTAGGCTTACGACATCGGGCACAGCTCTCCCTCAAACATTCGTGAGAGTTGGCCAGGAAGGAAGGGGGATGAGTCATAAGAGGGCCATTGAGAGCTGCAGAGCTGGAAGTCTGTACGTCTCTGTGTAAATCCAGGAAGTGAACAGGCAGCAGCTTCAGCTGCCCACAGTTAAAATGGTTGCAGCCAGACTTCTGCAGCATATTTGGCAAGTACAGAATCACAATATACATACCTCCCAACTGTCCCTGATTTCGAGGGACTGTCCCTGATTTGGAGCAATGTCCCTCTGTCCCTCATTCTCCTCATGTGTCCCTCATTTTGGTCTGATCTATATAGATGTATATAAAATGCACTTTTTATCTATCAAAAAGTGTTTCCCAGCACTAAACATTCATCTGATTTCTAAATTGCTGCATTTGTAAATTCCAAAAGCCAATATAAAGAAATAGTGGTAAAAAAAGCACTTTTGGGTTTAACCAATCTTATTTTTTTGTACAATTCTCCTTTAAGGGGGTGTGGCATGGGGTGTGTCGTATGCCTGCATACTTTTGCTGATAGGTGTCCCTCATTCCCATCTCAGAAAGTTGGGAGGTATGCAATATATATAAAATAATATGCAAAGTGATTGGAGGGAAGCTTCAGAATGGCAAATATGTTTTTATTACAATTTATGTGAGTAGACTGCAGTTCCTCTTAAATTTTTTTTAGCTCAAGTAAAGGCATCATACAGGACCCCAAAAAGGACTTGTTATCAGCGCACGTTGAATCTTAAAGAAAGAAATGTAACAGACTAAACAAAGACAACACGGAAAACCCTCACAGTTTTTCACCTTAAAGTGATTGTAAAGTCTCTCTTTAAAAAATAAATAAAAAAATGTTATACTTACCTGCTCTGTGCAGTTAGCTTTGACTGCTGCGGGAGCCAATGGCTCCGCGGCTGTGCCCCAGCCAATCAGGAGGAAAGTACAGATGTCATAAACCTATCACCAACAGCAATATTGGCAGACATAGACACATCCAGGACCCTTCCATCTGAGCACAGGCATGGTTACACAGCCATTGGGACTTCTGGATAGAGACTGGCTCTCTGGGTTGGCAGACATCATTATGTAAGTTGCACCAAACTACTGTTTTAATCATGGAATTTTAGAGGCTGTTATCCATTATGCAATCTGAGAGACTTTCAGTTTTCTCCCACATCCACAGACATATACTTGGGTCCAAGTGCTTTTTGGAACTTTGTTGCAGCTCTTCTATGACACTCCCTCCCAGAAGTCATTCCCAAGAGCTAAGATCTACAGAACTGTCACCTTTAAGCTCTTTCCACTGTCAAGGTCTCCATTGCAGGCGCCTGATCACTTCTGTTGTTTTTATGTATTTTTTTAGCACATCTCAAATAGTGTTGAGCAGAATATGCCATATTCGATTTCGCGATATATCTCGAATATATATTCGAATATTCGAGATATATTCGCTAAATTCGAATATTCGTGATATTTTATCGAAAGTAAATGATTGCGATTTTTCGCTATTGCGAATGCGAAAATAATTGCGATTTTTTGATAACTGCGGTAGGAGCGCTCTGATTGGCTCAGAATATTCGTGATATTTTATCGAAATATCGCAACATGCGAATGCGATATTTATTGCGCAATTTCGAGAAATGCTGGAGGAGCGCTCTGATTGGCTCAGAATATTCGTAATATTTTATCGAAATATCGCAACATGCGAATGCGATATTTATTGCGCAATTTCGACAAATGCTGGAGGAGCGCTCTGATTGGCTCAGAATATTCGTGATATTTTATCGAAATATCGCAACATGCGAATGCGATATTTATTGCGCAATTTCGACAAATGCTGTAGGAGCACTCTGATTGGCTCAGAATATTCGTGATATTTTACAATACAAAATAATTGCGAATATTCGGCAAATGCGGAAGGAGCACTCTGATTGGCTCAGAATATTCTTGATATTTTACAATACAAAATAATTGCGAATATTCGGCAAATGCAGAAGGAGCACTCTGATTGGCTCAGAATATTCTTGATATTTTACAATACTAAATAATTGCGAATATTCGGCAAATGCGGAAGGAGCACTCTGATTGGCTCAGAATATTCTTGATATTTTACAATACAAAATAATTGCGAATATTCGGCAAATGCGGAAGGAGCACTCTGATTGGCTCAGAATATTCTTGATATTTTACAATAGAAAATAAAAAGTGTTTTGCATTGGTGGTGATTCTTTACTCTATCCATCTGTCACAGCCGTTTGTCAATCAAACACCTTGAAGATTGAACACGTTCATGCTGCATGCTTTGGACTTTTTTTCACTTCACATATCAAAGACATTTTTATGAAAGATTATTTTTCTATTATTGGGACTATATTTCTTTATATATTTGTTTCACTGTGTATTTCACAAGTTATTTGCGCTTGCTTATTTTATAATTTGCCCACATGTCTTGTCACTAGACATATTTTTTATTCTTGTAGAGCGACTCCATTTTCTGTCTTGTATTAATTTATGTTGTATAACATTTTTGAGTTGCTGCTGTATTCTCCCCTTTTTTAAGGTATGCGCAATTTTTTCCTTCTTACAAAAAATAATAATATCAAACATACAAATATTCATAACATACACATACACAAAGCCCCCCCCTTTTGCATCAGAGACAATCAGAGTTCTCCTAACACAGTTATCGAAAATTCGCAATCATTTTCGCATTCGCAATAGCGAAAAATCGCAATTTTTTTTTTCAATTTGGCAACATAAAAGGATCGCCTCAGCTTAGCTACTCGGCCCAGGGTCTCTAATCATACCAGCAATGCTTTTAGACGTCGATAGGATGTGATCTGTTTTAAAAATCAAATTGAAAAAATGTGAATATTCGGAATTGCGAATATTCACCGCGAAATTCGAAATATAGCGCGATTTCTCGAATATGCTATATTCGAGTCGAATATTCGCAATGCGAATATTCGTGAGCAACACTAATCTCAAACTGACATGAACTGCTTCCTCCAGGGAATAAAGTGCTTCATATATGAAAAGGTTACCCTGGCACTATTAATCCTGTTTTATCTACTCATATCTCGAGATGCGCCGAACAACCCCCTGTTTGGTTTGTGCCAGAACTCTTGGGCATCGCACAAAAATAACGAACCCCAAGTGTATGGGATCCAAACTGGAAAAAGTGCTAATTTTGAGGGCTTAAATGCAAGTAACATTTTTAAATGAGCAGTGATTTACTGATGCTTAAAGTGAAATAATAAAAATGAAAAATACCTTTAAATATAGTGTCTGGGTGGCCCCCTTAACCTGCCTGTACCTGCTGCAGCAAAAATTACATTTATAAAGACAATAAAATACAATTTTCCCTGCAAGCTTTCTTTATTTTATAAACAACGGCTTGGGGATCAAGTTTGTATGATGAGGCCAACATTTCGTAAACCTGGAACAATATTAGAGATATTGTTGGATTTTTTTAGATAAATTCTGGTGTCTGTTTCGCAGACTCTGGATAGAAGTAAGGCCCCTTTCACATTGAGGAGTTTTTCAGGCGGTACAGCCTGCTATCCCGCCTGAAAAACTCCTTCACTGCAGACTCAATGTGAAAGCCCGAGGGCTTTCACACTGAGGCGATGCGCTGGCGGGAGACAAAAAAATCTCCTGTCAGCAGCATCTTTGGAGCGGTGAGAGGAGCAGCATGTATACCGCTCCTTCACCGCTCCTTCCCATTGAAAACAATATCTATAGAGGCGCATTGCGGGCGGTATTTACCCTTTACCGGCCGCTAGCGGGGGTTAATACCGCACCGCTAGCGGCTGATTCCCGCGGCAATCCTGGCGGTATAGCGCCGCTATTTTTAGCGGCGTTATACCGCCACCGCGGCTCCCGCCCCAGTCTGAAAGGGGCCTAACAGGTGCGGAAAAATTGTGCTTTAGGTGTTAACACACCTTAACCCCATAGAGGTACTCTTGATGAAATCAAGAATTGGCCTTGCTGTCAAACATTTTAATGATATGCCTTGGTGAAACAGGTGCAGAAAAATTGGGCTTTAGGCATTGGTGGTGCTTTCACACCATAACCCTATAGAGGTACTCTTGATGAAAGCAAGAATTGGCCTTGCTGTTAAAAATTGAAATGATATGCACCTGTCAGACACGGAAAAATTGGTCCTTGGGTATTAATTTTGCCCATGAAACCTATACCAAATGTTTCTTTATGATAACATCAACACCCACAAAGCTAGGCAGCCTAGACAATCTTACACAGATTCCACATTCCAAAGACACTTAATCAGCAACATCGGCATCAGGGGCTGTTGCTAATCCAGGAATAATTAATTTTGATAAATGTCAGCCGGTCAATGGAGTCTGTGGACAGATGTGCTCTTTTATCTGTCACAAAACCTCTGGCAGCACTGAATGTCTGTTCGGGAAGCACGCTGGATACAGGGCAGCCCAGCAGCTCAATTGCATACTGGGCAAGTTCTGGCCAGTGGTCTATTCTCATGACCTAGTAAACCAGTGGATCGTCAACTGGAAAGCTCTCCATGTCTGTTTTTTTCCTCTCTTCCACCATATGATGTAGATGCTGCCGATGGGATGTAGAAGCTGACAGCCCTGGGCGCTGAGGACCAAAACATTTTTGAAATGCATCACTGATGCAGACCCCTTCACCATCACTCCTCTCTTGACCAATAGAAGCCTCAAAACTAAACTTTCCATGAGACTGTAACCTCTTTAGGGTGCCATCAAGACAATCGATCCTCTGCTCCCTCTGTGAGGACCGGGTGAATTCTGAGACTTTCTCCGTAAAACGTTTGTCAAGGAGGGTTGCCAACAAATAGTGATCCTTCTCCTTGATGCCAAAAATTCTTGAGTCCTTTCGCAGGCTTTGAAGAATGAGGGAGCCCATACACTACAAAGTTTGGAGGCATGAGAAGCAGAACACTCGGGGTCACTGAGGATATCAGTATCTGGAACTGTTTCCCCCCCAGCTACGTACTTCTCCCAAGGGTTCCGGGGACAGAAAACCATCTCTTAAGGTTTGACGTATGCCTTCCCATGCTTCATGCCTCCAAAACTGCCATCATTCTCTACCTCTTGTGTGTTTTGTGAAATCGCAAGAATGGTGTCTGCATAAAGCGGACCTTGAGAGGAAATGAAGTCCTCCTTTTCCTCCTGCTGCTCTACCACAAGGGCCCTGTCCAAAATGTCATGCATGCCATGAGAGGGTTATTGTGTTTTTTTTTTTGCATTGAAATTGAAAAAAGTGTATTTTTCACAAAAAAAGCTTTGACATGAAAAAATTGCAAATTACACCATTTTTTTCTCTAGGGCGTCTGCTTTAAAAAAAAATATATATATATATATATACTGTATAATGTTTGGAGTTTCTATCTAATTTTCTAGCAAAAAATACAGATCGTTACAAAAGTGTCAGAAAAAGGTCTGGTGTTCAAATGGTTATATAGGAAGTTTACAGGATACAGGAAAGAAATGAAGAACGAGGGAAAAATAAAGCCTGGTACACACGATCGGAATTTCCGATGGAAAAAGTCAGACTGATTTTTTTCCATCGGAAATTCTGACCGTGTGTATGCCCCATCGGAAATTTCGATGAATTCCATCGGAGATTACATAGAGAACATGTTCTCTTTTCCTCCGATGTGAATTTGGTCAGACAAAGGTCCGATCGTGTGTACAGGGCATAAGAGGTGATTGGGGGGGGGGGGGGGTGAATAAAGTAAATAGACCAAAATGAACTGACAGCACATAAAAGGTGAACAGAAAGGGCCAGATTCACGTAGAAGAGCGGCGGCGAAACGTATTGTAGATACGTTACACCGCCGCAAGTTTTCATCGCAAGTGCCTGATTCACAAAGCACTTGCAATGAAAACCTACGTCGGCGGCCTCCGGCGTAAGCCCGCGTAATTCAAAGGGGCGTGTGCCATTTAAATTAGGCGCGCTCCTGCGCCGGACCTACTGCGCATGCTCCGTTTCGAAATTCCCGCCGTGGTTTGCGCGAAGTGACGTCATTTTTTCGAACGGCGACGTGCGTAGCGTACTTCCGTATTCCCGGACGTCTTACGCAAGAAAAAAATGTTTTGAATTTTGACGCGGGAACGACGGCCATACTTTAACATGGGCTGTGTAAAGTTAGGGCAGCTAAAACGACGACTAACTTTGCGACGGGAAACTAGACTAGCAGCGACGTACCGAACGCGAAAAACCGTAGTGGATCGCCGTAAGTACTAATTTGCATACCCGACGCTGGTTTACGACGCAAACTCCCCCCAGCGGCGGCCGCAGTATTGCATCCTAAGATCCGACAGTGTAAAACAATTACACCTGTCGGATCTTAGGGCTATCTATGCGTAACTGATTCTATGAATCAGTCGCATAGTTAGGAAGCCCCTAAAACAGAGATACGACGGTGTATCAGGAGATACGCCGTCGTATCTCTTTTGTGAATCTGGCTCAAAGTGACTAAGCTCCATACATTATATAATGTAGAAATATCACATAGCAATACTGCTATATAGAGAACAGCTACTGTTACTAGAGATATCTCAGTGCATGTGGAACTACAAGGTCCAGCTTAGACAGTGAGATGTTCTCTGACACGTACAATTCACAATCATTATAAACACAAAACAAAGCACGTGAGCACGCAGTGCTGTCTAACCATCCTAGTCCCACCCACTGAGCTTCGGATTGGACAGCTGTCATTAAAGTCCGCCCCGTGATTGGTTGAGGGAGAGGGGCGGATTTTCCAATGCCTTTTCACCTCTTTACACAGCTGTACTTTGTTCCTGTATAGAACACTCACACTGTGAACATGGCAGCTACAGGGCGTCTGGTTAATGCAGTGGCTGTGATCACCATCAACCACCCTCCTGTCAATGCTCTCAGGTAATCATAGTGTTATTATCTGTGTATTGTACTAACCTCTTTATGTGTACATTAGATTTACAACCCTCTGATCGCTCCTTAGAAACTCCTAACAAAGTCTTTTGCATTTTGAATGATCCTGCATATTTATTGGTCAGTACAGTCATTTACAAGTCTGTATTCACTGAGCAGACAGTCCTGTTGTTGGAGCATGCTCTGTTTTGTGTATAATATCAGGAAGAAAGGAGTACAGATTTCTGTAACCTCTGGGGGATCTGAGGACTGGTTTTGTTCCTCATCAATGCTTGTGCAGGCTCTTGAAGTATTTAACTTGCCTAAGGCCCCCATGCACACTGAGCGTGTAGCCCCTGTGCGTCCAATCCCTGGGGTTTCTAGTGTGGCTAGTAGGGACAGGCGCTGTGTCCATTCCTACAGCCTGGCTATGATGGGCTGACATATGCTGTGACTGGACACTGTACTGAGTGGTACCTGTGTTTAGGGCTTTGCATTCAAGGATGTACGCCTACATCCAGCGTCAGAATATTGCTAGACCTATAGGCTGCAGGCAGTGGGACTGGTCACACAAAAACATCAGCATTGGACGCACAGAAGCTGAACACCCATAGCTAGATTTAGAGATGTTTACGCCGGCGTATCAGTAGATACGCCGTCGTAACTCTGAATCTACGCCGTCGTAAATGTAAGCGTATTCTGGAAACCAGATACGCTTAAATTAGGCTAAGATACGAGCGCCGTAAGTCTCCTACGCCGTCGTATCTTAGGGTGCATATTTACGCTGGGCTCTAGGTGGCGCTTCCGTTGTTTTCCGCGTTGAATATGCAAATGAGCAAGATACACCGATTCACGAACACCTGTCGCAATTAGTTACGCCGTTTACGTAAGAGATACGCCGGCGTAAAGATAAAGCTGCTCCCTAGGTGGCGCTACCCATGCAAGGTATGGACGTCGGAACAAGCCAATCTTTTTGCGTCGTTTGAGTAAGTCGTACGCGAATAGGGCTGTGCGTAAGTTACGTTCACGTCATAGGCAGTGTTCGACGTATCTTAGGCATTCTATCCGACGCATGCGCACTGGGATACGTCCGCGGACGGCGCATGCGCCGTTCGTTGATAACGTCATTTACGTGGGGGTCATGCTTAATTTCCCTAAAACACGCCCACCTCTTCCTCATTTGAATTAGGCGCGCTTACACCGGCCCATTTACGCTACGCCGCCGTAACTTAGGACGCAAGTGCTTTGTGAATACAGCACTTGCGGCGGCGTAGCGTAAATACCATACGCTACGCCCGCACAAAGTTACGCTGCCCTACCTGAATCTGGCCACCAGTGTGCATGTGGCCTAAGGGTTCATCATTAGGGTTGTCACCTCATCCCTTTAAAACCAAACGCATATTTAATTATGGCTGTGGCTGATTAAGGTCGTAATTAAACTCCCTTGGTGCTTTATCTGCATTAAATTAGCCTCAGAACTAAGGATGAGCTTTGGCGTGTTCGCAAAGCCCACGTGCAGAGCCCGCCAGGAAGTTGGCACTGTGCTGCGCTAATCATAGGCAGTTAGACATTGTCCCAATGCGCGGCTGCAGAGATCGTTAAATGTCTCGCTGCCTGTGATTAGCGCAGTACATACTTCCTAGCGGGCTCACACGTGGGCTTTACGAACATGCCGGAGCTCATCCTTACTCAGAACATGTGTACTTTATGTGTTAAGGTTTAACCTTTTGTGTTTTTTTGCACACTTGTTTAACCACTTAAGCCCCGGACCATTTGGCTGGCCAAAGACCAGAGCACTTTTTGCAATTCGGCACTGCGTCATTTTAACTGACAATTGCAACAATTGTGCGACGTGGCTCCCAAACAAAATTTATGTCTTCTTTTTTTTTTTTCACAAATGGGGCTTTAATTTGGTGATATTTGATCACCTCTGTTTTTTCTTTTTTTGAAAATAGAGCGACAATTAAAAAAAAAAAAGCAATATTTTTTTTTGCTGTAATAAATATCCCAAAAAAATAAATACACTTTTGGTTTGCGCAAAAGTTATAGCGTCTATAAAATAGGGGATAGTTTGATGGCATTATTATTAATATTTTTTTTTACTAGTAATGGCGGCGATCAGCGTTTTAAAAAAAAAAAAAATTATTTATTTTTTATTATCGGTACTGCGACCTTATGGCGGACACTTTGGACACTTGACACATTGGCATTTTTATAGTGATCAGTGCATAAAAAAAATGCATTGATTACTGTAAAAATGTCACTGGCAGGGAAGAGATTAACACTAGGGGGTGAGGAAGGGGTTAATTATGTTCCCTAGGTGTGTTCTAACTGAAAGGGGGTGGGACTGACTAGGGGAAATGACAGATCGCTGTTCATACATTGTATGAACAGACGATCCGTAATTTCTCCCCCTGACAGGACCGGGAGCTGTTTACACACACAGCTCCTGGTTCTCGCTCTGTAACGAACGATCGCGGGGGATCGTGCCCGCCGGGCACGCGCCCCTAATGGCTGGAATGCAAAATGATGTATAGCTACGTGATTTCACGCAGCCGAGCCAACCTGCCGCCGTATAACTGCGGCGGCTGGTCGGCTAGTGGTTAAAGTGGAGTTCCACCCGAGTCACGCTCTGTGCAGTGGGAAACGGGCAGTGAAGTCGTAAGGCTTCACTGCCTGTTTCCCTTAGTCAGAATGGAGGCGCCAGGACCGAGCGATCGCTGTCCGGGGCCCATCATTGCAGGCGCCTAGGACAGGTAAGTGTCCTTATTAAAAGTCAGCAGCTACACTGTTAGTAGCTGCTGACTTTTAACCACTTGACCACCAGGCACGTAAACCCACTTAATAACCAGACCAATTTTCGGTGCTCTCACAATTTGAATGACAATTACTCAGTCATACAACATTTTACCCAAATGAAAATTTCGTCCTTTTTTTCACACAAATAGAGCTTTCTTTTGGTGGTATTTAATCACCGTTGGGTTTTTTATTTTTTGCGCTATAAGAGAAAAAAAGACTGAAGATTCTGTAAAAAAAATAATGAATTTTTCTTTGTTTCTGTTATAAAATTTAGCAAATTTAGTATTTTTCTTCATTCTATTGCATAATATGAAAGATGAATTTACGCCGAGTAAATAGATACCCAACATGTCACCCTTCAAAATTGTACACGCTCGTGGAATGGCGCCAAACTTCGCTACTTAAAAATCCCCATAGGCGACGTTTTAAATATTTTAACTGGTTATATGTTTTTAGTTACGGAGGAGGTCTAGGGCCAAAATGATTGCTCTCGCTCTAACATTTGCAGCGATACTTCACATGTGTGACTTGAACACCGTTTTCATATGTGGGCGGGACTTACGTGTGCGTTCGCTTCTGCATGCGAGCACACGAGGACGGGCGCTTTAAAAAATATATATATTTTATTGTTCACTTTACTTTTACTTTATTTTAGTTTGACACGTTTTTCCGCAAAAAATAAAAATGTTTGATCACTTTTATTCCTATTACAGGGAATGTAAACATCCCTTGTATTAGGAATATGGCATGACGGGTCCTCTTTACAGTGAGATATGGGGTCAATAAGACCCCATATCTCACTTCTAGGCTGGGAAGCAGGGTATTGTGGGGCATTGTGGGGCAGTGTGGGGGTATTTCAGAGTAGTGTGGGGGTATTTCACATTATGGGTATGGAGCAGAGTATTGTTAGTATGGGGCAGGGATGGCTGAGCAGGGATGGATGGCTGGATCTGTGACTGCATTTGTCACAGATCCAGCCCACAGCACTCGTGCTGCATCCGCTCTCCCCTCTCCTCTCACACTGTACCGTTCGGAGCGATCGCGTGGTAAACCGCTGCTATCAGCAGCGATTTACCGTGGTCCGTGATGCACATTCCCGTGTGCGGACCCCAGGGGGCGCACAGGAGCGCAATTCTGGGAGGACGTTCATGGACGTCCTCCCAGAGTTAAGGAACCGCCTTGTAGACGTCTTTCGTCTATAAGGTGGTGATTAAGTGGTTAAAGGAAAACAAATAAATAAATAAAATGTATAAAAATTTGCGGGTGGAATCCCGCTTAAAAAAATAATTTTAGGCCTGAAGATTACACAAAACCCGCAAATATTATATATTTTTTGAAAGCAGATACCCTAGAGAATAAAATATTGGTAGTTCCAATTTTTTACTGCAAAGGTGTAGGAATGCAAAAATTCTGTAAAAAAAAAACACACTAACATGAATTTTAGGGCAAACAAATGCAATAAATTACTAAAATATAAAAGACGACGAGGGTGCACCGAGTAAATAAATGCCTAACATGCCAAATGTAATTTTTTTTTTTTGTGTGCCTAATGAAATGGTGCCAAACTTCAGTACCCTATATTTTCTATAGGAGATGCTTCAAATGCTCCCTATATCAGTTTAGTGTTACGAAGAAGGTCTTGTGTTAGGATTATTGCTCGCTCTCTGGCGGGTGCGGTGATATGCAACATGTACACAGGTGTCTGTGTAAATATATGTATGTAGGAGGGGGCCTCAATTTAAACTTTTTATTTTTTTTGCAATCATTTTTTATTTATTTTTGGATGATAGGTTCTCTTTATTGAGATATGCAGGGTCCAAAAGACTCTGCATGCCTCCTCTGTGCTCCACTTAATGTTTTGCAATGCAGATCGCATTGCAAAACATTATTTCTCGGGTGAGCTAGCCGGTGTAGTGTCACAGTTTGCTGCCTATCGTAGAATGCTGCGGAAGTCACGTCTTTTTTTTTTAACATCCTCCAATCCACGGGGATGTTAAGGAAAGAGCCTGTGATGCCGACCGAGGTTTCACTGGTGTGCACTGTCGTGAATCGATTGGAACGCATCGCATTTGCGTTTGGAATGCATCGTGCATGCGCAGTTGGCCGCCACGTGACTTCCGGAGCATTCTAGGATAGGCAGCAAACTGTGACAATACACCGGGACACAGAGCTTGACCTGGAAGTGATGTCAGACGTTGTTTTCTGGGTCATAAGAAGAAGGGTGGACGCGTGTCCGCTCTTCTCCTTCCCCCTCCAGCTGCCGGTGTCTTGTCGGGCTGGTTCCTCCATTGATATGGTTCCTGCCTCGACTGCTCAGGCGCAGTAGGAGGCCACAGAAATCTCCGAGCCTCAACAGCTGATCGTCAGCTTAGACGAGCTCGCTCCCGCTGCCTGAAGCCTGCTTATACACTAGTACACACCGCTCTACACAGCAAGGGGCGGATGTGGTATTGACCAGTGTTTTTTTGATTGGTTATCCACGTCGCTCTATACAGCAAGGGGCTGTATCACATCCGCCTCTTGCTGTAAAGAGCGGCGTGGATAACCAATCAAAAAAACACTGGTCAATACCACATCTGGCCCTTGCTGTGTAGAGCGGCGTGTATAGAGTGTATAATCAGCCATCGGGAGCGAGCGCGTCTACAGCTGACGAACAGCTGTTCCCGCTCTGAGTTTTCCGTTGGCTCGGAACCATATCGATGGTAAGAACCAGCTCGTTAGAACACCGGCACCCGTCATGGAGCTCCCTGGCCCGCTGATGGGCAAGCGGAGCCCTGTAAGCATGGCGTAGCATGGTGGTGACGCCGGTATCAGGGGTGTATGAGTGCGATTGAGCTGCAGCACTGCCTCACGAATGCTTTTTACCTGACAGGCAGAAGTCTGCCAGTCAATTTCCCACATAATCTTGGTAGCTGCTGCCAATGGATTGTGTGTAATGCCACTCGATGTTGGGTCTGTGCAACATACGAACCTGGCAGCGAAAGGATTAAGGCTGGGTTCACACTTATGCAAATTGGATGCGGATTTCCTGCATCCAATTCACATGACAGGAGACTGTGACCGGCTCTCAATGGAGCTGGTTCACACACCTTCGGGGCGGCCATGGTCTGTACTGGAAAAGGATCCTGTGTGTCTTTGGCTCGGTTTCAGGTCCAAATTCAGGTAAAAACTTGGATCTGATTCGCCCCTGAAATTGAAATCAGGGATGCACCGCACCCCTTCTGGGAGCCGCAGCTAGTGTGAACCCAGCTTAAAGGGATGAGATGGCCACCCTATCCATCATGCCAGTTGAGCTGTGATGGTTTGCATAGATGGACGCAGGCTCAATGCAAGATGCACATAGACAATTGTTTTTTTATGTCTTGTTGACCTCATAAAGTTTATGTAGAAATGCACTGCAAACTGCATTAACACAACTTTATGCTGCATTTCATGCAATCCACCGCTTTACAGTATGCTGTGGTGCATAGAGTTAAATCAAATCATTTTCTGTGTGTTTTATTTACAGTTTTGTTGCAAGCATTTTTTCTTTACACCACATGCAGTGCTCCCCCTACCCCCCATCAAAAAAGCATGACCAGTAGGTTATATGGGTTCCAATGGCATAGTTTATAGTGGCATAGTGCTTTTTGAGTTCCGGGGGGGTTGTTGGGAGTACAACATGCTGCTTTTTATGTACTGTACTGGAATGCAATAAAACATCCGGAACAAAACTGGAGGATGTTTTTTTGTGGTGTAAACTGGCCCTCAGTCTCTCATCCCAACTGTTCAGATATGCGCAATATAGGAAATGCACTATTTTCCAGTTGGGTGGTCAAATTTTAGGGCCCGTTAACCACTTCCCTACCGGCCCATAGTAAAATGACGTCCACAAAGAACCTCTGCCGTTCAGAGTGGACGTCATGACGTCCTGGGCTTTGTGGGGGGGGATATCTGAATGATGCCTGCAGCTAGAGGCATCATTCAGATATCCTTCTCTTCTGCCGGCGATTCTGCACAACGTAAGAACGATCATAGCGGCGGTTCCGCCGCTAGATCGTTCTTACAGGCGGCGGGAGGGGACATCCCCCCCTCCCGCCGCCATCCGGTGCTTCTCCGGGCTCTCCCGTGCCATCGGGGGCCCGGAGAACGAATCGTCCGGCGCTCGCAGGAAGCATAGAGATGACTGGTGACCAGATGGTCACCAGTCATCTCTATGACCGTCGGAGGACCCGGGCGCGATGTGATGACGTCACGCCCGGGTCCCCGTAAGTAAACAAAGCCGCGATTGCGGCTGCTAAGCAACAGTAAACATGAGATCGGTGAATTTTTTTTTCACAGATTTCATGCTTTCAGGCCTGGAGGAGAGATGTGGGGTCTTATTGACCCTGCATCTCTCCATAAAGAGGACCTGTCACACACATTCCTATTACAAGGGATGTTTACATTCCTTGTAATAGGAATAAAAGTGATAATAAAAAAAAATAAAATAAAATAAAAAAGTGTAAAAAAAGAAATAAATATGTAAAAAAAAAAAAAAAAAAAGAAATACATTTTTTTTAACGCCCCTGTCCCCAGTAGCTTGCGCGCAGAAGCGAACGCACACGCAAGTCCCGCCGACATATGTAAACGCCGTTTAAACCACATATGTGATGTATCGCCGCGTGCGTTAGAGTGCCAGCAACAATTCTAGCACTAGATCTCCTCTGTAAATCTAAACTGGTAACCTGTAAAAAATTTCAAAGCGTTGCCTATGGAGATTTTTAAGTACCGAAGTTTGGCGCCATTCCATGAGTGTGCGCAATTTTAAAGCGTGACATGTTAGGTATCTATTTACTCGGTGTAACATAATCTTTCATATTTTACAAAAAAATTGGGCTAACGTTACTGTTTTGTTATTTTTTTTAATTCATGAAACAATTTTTTTCCAAAAAAAAGGCGTTTGAAAAATTATTGCGCAAATACCGTGCAAAATAAAAGGTTTCAATGACCGTCGTTTTATTCCCTAGGGTGTCTGCTAAAAAAACATATATAATGTTTGCGTAGTTTGCGTGATTTGTACATGTAGGAGAGAAGTGCCAGAATAGGCCCGGTATGGAGGTGTGTATAAAAGCCCTGTATGGAAGAGGTTAACATAAGTGTTGTGATAATGCATGGCAATGAATGACATACACGTTGGTGCGTTTCACTGGGTCACCATTTCCAACCAGTCCACACACCAAAAGGAAAAATAGTGTAGTGACAAATAGTTCTTGGCTATCTGTGCTCCACCACCACTCATCTAGGAGAAAAACAAACTCGCCAGATAACTAAAATATAAAAAGCTTTTGTAGAAATCAAGTCCTTTAGAACAGGGGTCTTCAAACTACGGCCCTCCAGTTGTTCAGGAACTACAATTCCAATCATGCCTAGTCATGTCTGTGAATGTCAGTGTGTTACAATGCCTCATGGGATGTGTAGTTCTGCAACAGCTGGAGGGCTGTAGTTTGAGAATACCTGCCTGCAGAAGCTCAGAAAAACAAGATTCATCACATAGCACAATATAGCCTGGACAAACTGGAAACTAAATTGAGCGCTTGCATTCGTGGCTGCTAATATGCTAGCACTAACATGTATAGCCAAACAGCAGAGGCACACGCCGTTCCTAGAGCTCTCGGCGTGTACATCACTTATATTAAAAATATGCGATCTAACGACTTGTTATGAACCTACTAATTCATTCCGCTATTGAAGTATTTTGTTTGTTATACATCCCTACTGATTAGCTGAATAGATCTAGAATTTTTATATCTACTAATGATTTATTACTTATTATTGATTTTTAAAGTGGTTGTAAACCCTCAGGTAGAACTTTCACCTACAGGTAAGCCTAGATCAAGGCTTACCTGTAGGTGCCTGCAATATCTACTTAAAGGGGTTGTAAAGGTAAAAAACAATTTTTTTTTTTATCCCCCCCCCCCTAAATGGCGCCTTTTACCTTAGCGCAGTCCTCCTTCACTTACCTCATCCTTCGATTTTTGCATTTAAATGTCCTTATTTCTTCTGAGAAATCCTCACTTCCTGTTCTTCTGTCTGTAACTCCACACAGTAATGCAAGGCTTTCTCCCTGGTGTGGAGTGTCGTGCTCGACCCCCTCCCTTGGACTACAGGAGAGTCAGGACACCCACTAACACACAGCTCCTTTCTCTATCTGCAATGTAGGGAACGTCCTGTCTCTGCTGTAGTCCAAGGGATTGGTTATACAGATAGGTGTAGGCTGCAGATTATCAGCACTCCCTGTCATATAGACCTCCTGCTGGCAGGGTCAAAATGGCATCCAGAGAGAGCGAATCGCACCAGCCCTTTTGATTTCCTCTCCCAGCAAGCTGTTTTGTGCACACAACATTCTGTTACCGGTAGTCCAGATTAACCCTGCGGATAGTGTCACTTCCTCATCCCAGACTACATGTTCCACGATACTTTGCTCTGAGTCTTCACATAGGAGAAAAGAACACACAGAGCCCAGCATGCACTAGAGGGAGCCAAACCCATTAGAACAATAAAGAAACTGTCCCTTAATCATATACCTAGTAGCAACCCTTGGCTACATAAGGGTGCATTCACACCACGATTTTGTCATCCTTTTTTTACTCACGATTTTTGCTTTTAAATCGTCCAAATCTGTATGGCAAAACGTATCCATTCACTGCCATTCATTAATTTAGGTCCCCAAGTGCATCCGATTTGATCCGCATCCGATTTGATACGATTTAAAATCGTATCAAAAAACGTGTTTGCCCACGATTTTTGGTCCTGATTTTAAATCGTATTACAATCGGATGCGGTTCAAATCGGATGCACTTGGGGACCTAAATTAAATGAATGCAAGTGAATGGATACGTTTTGCCATACGATTTCAAACCTACAATCGTGAGAACAAGATAACGCTGCAATAACTTTCATGAATTTCCATAGGTATTTATAAATATATGACAGGGAAAGTCATTTTAACCTGTATTTAGCTGATACAAAGTAACTTGTCCGAAACACCAAATATAATAAAGAGGGGTGCAGAGCGAAGGCACTATAATCTACAATTCAGGCTGGAGAGTACAGACCAGAAATCCGACAATATAGTACAGAAGAGTGTGGAGAAATTACTATATAGTATAGAAAAGCGCAAATGAATGACCTGTCAGCATGTATAATTTTACTGATTCAGATATTATACAAACCTTAGGAGAAGAGAGAGTTTAGCTGATACAAAGTGACTTGTCCGAAACACCAAATATAATAAAGAGGGGTGCAGAGCGAAGGCACTATAATCTACAATTCAGAAAAGTGCAGAGAAAATACTACATAGTAAAGAAGGGTACAGAGAAATGACTACATAGTAGAAGGGTGCAGAGAAATGACTGTCACATTTTAGTACAGAAGAGTGCAGAGACATCAACTTATAAAGTACAGACGAGAAATCAGTCTATAGGGTACAGAAAAACCTTAGCATAAAAACGTGCACATGAGAGACTACATACAGTAGTCCTGATGATACACTATATAGTGCAGAAGAGTGCAGAGAAATAAGCTTATGGCACAGACAAGTCACATACTGTAGTATAGAGACTTGCCCAGAAATACTATATAGTTCAGACAAGTCATGCTACATACAGAGGAGTGGTGTCTGTCTGTCCCTTGTGCTCTTCTGTACTATATTATAGCATGACATGTCTGTACTATATTATAGTCTTATTTCTATGCACTTCTCTATACTATATAGTGTGACTCGTCCGTACGATAAGCTCAGAGTGAAGAGAAGACATTGCTGCTTTCTGAAGTGTAAAGCCCTGAGGGGGGATTGGGGGCTTTGCACCTGTAATATGCGGCCGCAGGATAGTCAGTGCAACTTATAGTGGGTAATGACCAACATAGGCATTTCAGTCATTGATAATGAAATGTGTTCCCGCATAGGATAAATTCTGATTTGCACCTAGTGACAACCTGTAATTCTAGTTTCAATTTATCTTTATAAAACATTCCGTGGTAGAAGAGATATTATTTGTGTGAAATAATTATTTAATTTTCGTTTTACAGCCTTTTATGAAGCAAATGTCAGACATTATGCATTTCCATGCTTGTTCTGTGCAATAATGTCTGGGAAACAGAAAATGGCCATTGCCAGACATTATTTAAAATCAGGATCCGATTTTTTAGTGACATACGATTCCATCCGATTTTGTCACATACGATTCCATCCGATTTAACGCTCCGTTTATCGGATGGTAAAATCGTGGTGTGAACCTAGCCTAAGGGTTCAAGGAAATGGCGGAAAGCAAGCTTCCTGATGACGTGGAAACACTAAAAGCATTGAGGCAACGCACTCGCCTGCACTGTCGTTACTTCCGGTATGCCTGGTTCCAAGCTATGGAGTATTGGAACGCACGCCGAGAGCTCTAGGAACGGCATGTGCCTCTGCTGTTTGGCTTTACATGTTAGTGCTAGCATATTGGCACCCACAAATGTAAGTGTTCAATTTAACAATTTTGTTTCCAGTTTGTCCAGGCTATATTGTTCTATGTGATGAATCTTGTTTTTCGAGCCTCTGCCTTTACATGATTCTAATGCCCTGTACACACGATCGGTTCATCCGATGAAAACGGTCTGATGGATTTTTTCATCAGATATCCGATTAAGCTGACTTTCATCAGTCGTGCCTACACACCATCGGTTAAAAAAACGATCATGTGAGAACGCTGTGACGTAAAACACGACGTGCTGAGAACAATGAAGTTCAATGCTTCCAAGCATACGTGGACTTGATTCTGAGCATGCGTGGATTTTTAACCGATGGACGTGCCCACAGACGATTGTTTTTTTAACCATCAGATCATTTTAAAACAAGTTCCTAGTTTTTTAACCGATGGATAAAAAAACGATGGGGCCCACACACGATCCATCAGACCGTTTTCATCAGACAAACTGATCGTGTGTACACTGCATTGGGGTATATCAGCTGACGAGACCAAGTTAAAGAAATATCCCTCCCTGATGTAATTCCATCAATCTAAGGACTTGATTTCTACAAAAGCTTGGTGTGTGGACTCTTTTCTAAGGATTTATTTGATGGTATATGCATTTATTTGATATGGTTCAATTATGATTTTTTTTTTTTTTTTTTATATGCCAATTTTAAATATTAATTTATTATTTTTCACTTTTGAATCAGCGCCGTCCTATTTATAATACATACAGTCAGGTCCATAAATATTGGGACATTGACACAATTCTAATCTTTTTGGCTCTATACACCACAATGAATTTGAAACGAACAAGATGTGCTTTTACTGCAGACTTTCAGCTTTAATTTGAGGGCATTTACATCCAAATCGGGTGAACGGTGTAGGAATTACAACAGTTTGTATATGCGTCTCCCACTTTTTAATGTTCCAAAAGTAATGAGACAGATTAACAATCGTAAATCAAACTTTTACTGTTTAATACTTGGTTGCAAATCCTTTGCAGTCAATTACAGCCTGAAGTCTGGAACGCATAGACATCACCAGACGCTGGGTTTCATCCCTGGTGATGCTCTTCCAGGCCTCTACTGCTACTGTCTTCAGTTCCTGCTTGTTTTTGGGGCATTTTCCCTTCAGTTTTGTCTTCAGCAAGTGAAATGCATGCTCAATCGGATTCAGGTCAGGTGACTTGGCCATTTCATAACATTCTGCTTCTTTCCCTTAAACTCTTTGGTATTTTTCACAGTATGCTTCGGGTCATTGTCCATGTGCACTGCGAAGCGCCATCCAATGAGTTCTTAAGCATTTGGCTGAATATGAGCAGATAATATTGCCCTAAACACTTCAGAATTCATCCTGCTGCTTTTATCAGCAGTCACATCAGCAATAAATACAAGAGAACCAGTTCCATTGGCAGCCATACTTGCCCACGCCATGACACTATCACCACCATGCTTCACTGATGAGGTGGTATGCTTTGGATCATGAGCGGTTCCTTTCCTTCTCCATACTCTTCTCTTCCCATCACTCTGGTACAAGTTGATCTTGGTCTCATCTGTCCATAGGATGTTGTTCCAGAACTGTGAAGGCTTTTTTAGATGTTTGGCAAACTCTAATCTGGCCTTCCTGTTTTTGAGGCTCACCAATGGTTTACATCTTGTGGTGAACCCTCTGTATTCACTCTGGTGAAGTCTTCTCTTGATTGTTGACTTTTACACACATACACCTACCTCCTGGAGAGTGTTCTTCATCTGGCCAACTGTTGTGAAGGGTGTTTTCTTCACCAGGGAAAAAATTCTTCAGTCATCCACCACAGTTTTCCATGTTCATCCGGGTCTTTTGGTGTTTCTGAGCTCACCGGTGTGTTCTTTCTTTTTAAGGATGTTCCAAACAGTTGATTTGGCCACACCTAATGTTTTTGCTATCTCTCTGATGGGGTTTTTTCCCCCCAACCTAATGGCTTGCTTCACTGATGGTGACAGCTCTTTGGATCTCATTGAGAGTTGACAGCAACAGATTCCAAATGGCACGCTTGAAATGAACTCTGGACCTTTATCTGCTCCTTGTAAATGGGATAATGAGGGAATAACACACACCTGGCCATGGCACAGCTGAGTAGCCAATTGTCCCATTACTTTTGGTCCCTTAAAAAGTGGGAGGCACATATACAAACTGTTGTAATTCCTACACCGTTCACCTGATTTGGATGTAAATACCCGCAACTTAAAGCTGAAAGTCTGCAGTAAAAGCACAAATTGTTAGTTTAATTTCAAATCCATTGTGGTGGTGTTTAGGGCCAAAAAGATTAGAATTGTGTCGATGTCCCAATATTTATGGACCTGACTGTGTGTGTGTGTGTGTATATGTGTAATATATATAATCAATTATTACATTTTTATTCATGGGTAATTTGTTCACTTGAAAAGGGGCAGCTTTTTCATATTGTTTGCACTTGGATTGCAATATATTGTTTGGCGCCATTATTTGTTAAAATGTACTTAAAACTAATATATTTTGGTATAGGTCACATTTGATAATTTTTTTGTTTGTAAATCTTGTATATTTTTTTTTTTTTTTAGTTCATCAGTCCGCCATACATTGGTTGAAGAATTTAGCAAAGCCAGCAAAGATCCTAAAGTGGAGGCCATTGTGTTGAATGGATCCAATGGGAAGTTCTGTGCTGGTATGACTAATTCAGTTTCTTGGTTTACAGAATAGTACAGATGTGTGTGTGTGTGTGTGTGTGTGTGTTTTTAAACAAAAAAAAACAAACAATTTATAGTAATATCTTGGATCATGCAGTAATGCCAGCTGGTGAATTCAACTATTCTTGATAATCGGTCCATTTAAATGTTCAGAATAAAGTCTACCTAATAGTATACAATGGTGGTATGTTTCTTTAGAAGGGTTGCTGGATGTGGATACCTCTCCCTGTCACAGGTTATACACTATGGGCCAAATCCTCAGCCAGGCGGCGTAACTTAACTTTCAGCAGTTAAGTTACACTGACTTAAAGTTTCTACCTAAGTGCCTGATCCACAAAGCACTTACCTAGAAATTTCAGGCCGTGTAACTTAAGTGCCGCCGTCGTAAGGCGGTCCTCCTCTCCAGGGGGCGTTTATAATTTAAATGAGGCGCGCTCCCGCGCCGGCCGTACTGCGCATGCGTGTGACGTAATTTTCCCGACGTGCAGCGCGCGAACGTAATTGACGCCGGGCGGCTTTGTGGATTGCGACGGGACACTAAAGTTGCGACGGGTGAAAAAAAATATACGCGCCGGGAAAACAAATAATTATTAAAAAATGATAACGTCGCTCAGCATGCATTCCTGAGGGAGAACTCCATGCCAATTTTCAAAGAAAAAACCGGCATGGGTTCCCCCCCCAGGAGCATACCAGGCCCTTAGGTCTGGTATGGGTTGTAAGGAGACCCCCCCCCCCCCCCCACGCCGAAAAATCGACATAGGGGGTCCCCCTACAATCCATACCAGACCCGTATCCAAAGCACGCTACCCGGCCGGTCAGGAAGGAAGTGGGGACGAGCGAGCGCCCCCCCCCCTCCTGAGCCGTGCCAGGCCGCATGCCCTCAACATGGGGGGGGTTGGGTGCTCTGGGGCAGGGGGGCGCACTGCGGGCCCCCCCACCCCAGAGCACCCTGTCCCCATGTTGATGAGGACAGGACCTCTTCCCGACAACCCTTGCCGTTGGTTGTCGGGGTCTGCGGGCGGGGGCTTATCGGAATCTGGGAGTCCCCTTTAATGAGGGGGTCCCCAGATACCGGCCCCCCACCCTAAGTGAATGGATATGGGGTACATCGTACCCCTATCCATTCACCTGGAGGCAAAAAGTAAAAGTTAGTAAAACACACAACACAAGGGTTTTTAAAATAATTTATTATTCTGCTCCGGATGCCCCCCCTGTCTTCTTTATTAGCTCTATTACCAGGGGGGGCTTCTTCTTCCGCTCTCCGGGGGTCTTCTTCCACTCTCCGGGGGGGGGGGTTTCTTCTTCCGCTCTCCGGGGGGGGGGCTTCTCCGGACTCCGGGGGTCTTCTTCTATCTTCTCCCCTCTTCCGCTGTTGACTCGGCGAACCCCGGTTCTTCTCCAGCTGTCCGGTGCCTTCTTCTTCAGCGCTGGCTGCCTGCTATCTTTGTGTGTTAGCTCAATTTCTAGCAGGCAGCCATCGCGGTCTTCTGTGACGTCAGGGTCTTCTCTTCTGTTCTTCTCCCCTCTTCCGATGTTGCCTCGTCGCCTGTTGTCGCTGTAATGATGGAAGCGCGCCTTGCATCACCGTCCCATCATGCTCCGGTAGGTACCCACGTGGTGGGTGCACGTGGGTAGGCACCCACCACGTGGGTACCTGCCGAAGCATGATGGGACGGTGATGCCTATATAAATGGGATGCAAGGCGCGCTTCCATCATTACAGCGACAAGAGGCAACGAGGCAACATCGGAAGAGGGGAGAAGAAGAGAAGAAGGTGACGTCACAGAAGACCGCGCCGGCTGCCTGTTACTAATTGAGCTAACACACAAAGATAGCAGGCAGCCAGCGCTGAAGAAGAAGGCACCGGACAGCTGGAGAAGAACCGGGGTTCGCCGAGTGAAGAGGGGAGAAGATAGAAGACCCCCCCCCCCCCCCGAGAGCGGAGAAGACCCCCCCCCCGGAGAGCGGAAGAAGAAACCCCCCCCCGGAGAGCGGAGAAGACCCCCGGAGAGCGGAAGAAGAAGCCCCCCCTGGTAATAGAGCTAATAAAGAAGACAGGGGGGGCCTCCGGAGCAGAATAATAAATTATTTTAAAAACCCTTGTGTTGTGTGTTTACTAACTTTTACTTTTTGCCTCCAGGTGAATGGATAGGGGTACGATGTACCCCATATCCATTCACTTAGGGTGGGGGGCCCCCTTATTTGAGGGGACTCCCAGATTCCGATAAGCCCCCGCCCGCAGACCCCGACAACCAACGGCAAGGGTTGTCGGGAAGAGGTCCTGTCCTCATCAACATGGGGACAGGGTGCTCTGGGGTGGGGGGGGCCCGCAGTGCGCCCCCCTGCCCCAGAGCACCCAACCCCCCCATGTTGAGGGCATGCGGCCTGGCACGGCTCAGGAGGGGGGGGGCACTCGCTCGTCCCCACTCCCTTCCTGACCGGCCGGGTAGCGTGCTTTGGATACGGGTCTGGTATGGATTGTAGGGGGACCCCCTACATCGATTTTTCGGCGGAGGGGGGGTCTCCTTACAACCCATACCAGACCTAAGGGCCTGGTATGCTCCTGGGGGGGAACCCATGCCGGTTTGGATTTTACAAATTGCCGTGGAGTTCTCCCTCGGGAATGCATACCAAATGCCGTCGCTTGAATGGGCCTTTACAAGGTGTGACTAACTTTACACTTTGTAAAAGCAGCCCTAGTTTTACACCTGGCAAACTAACACTTACGGCGAAAAAACTAAGCACAAAAGCTTTGAGGATCGCCCTAAGTGCTAATTTGCATACCAGAAGAGGCATTTCGACTCGAAATGCCCCCAGTGGCGGATGCGGTACTGCATCCTAAGATCCGGCAGTGTAAGTCCCTTACAGATGTCGGATCTTCTGCCTAACTTAGGAAAACTGCTTCTGTGGATCAGTTCCAAAGTTAGAACCAGAGATACGACGGCTTACGCCGGAGTATCTCTTTTGTGGATATGGCCCTATGTACTTTGTACAGATTTTGTGCTTCTGTATAATGTGTCTTTTTTTTTATTTTTTTTGTCTCTGGTTCCAGGGGCAGATATACGAGAGTTTGGCACCTCTGCTGTTAAAACTGTCTCTTTAGAAGATATAAATGGCACAATCGAAGCCAGCCGGAAGCCTGTAGTGGCAGCTATTGAAGGTATAGCACTTGGTGGAGGGCTCGAGCTGGCCCTAGCATGTCACTACAGAGTGGCAGACATACAGGTAAATGTGTATCACTATAGAAATTTATAGTAGAATTTTAAATATAATATTTTTATTTGAGAAAAAACATGGGGCCTAATCGGCTTACAATTCAAGTAATACAGTAAAACCTTGGTTTGAGAGTGTTTTGCAAGACAAGCAAAATTTTTTCCCAAAAATGTTAAGTTGATATATACCGTCATGTCACAACAGAGTGTAAAAGAGAAGTGTAGCAATATGGTTTCATTTAATAAAGGTACAACATTTAGCAACATATTGCTACACTTGGAGGTGTCTCTCTTCTCTTTTATATGGAAGAGCCCTGGGGCCATTATACCTGGTCACATTGCTATAATCAATCTTTTGTTTTTTAATATGGACTATAAACTGAAGGACCTATGAATAAATGGTTGTGGAACAAATCATTTGAGTTTCCATTATTTCTTATGGGGAAATTTGCTTTGATATACAAGTGCTTTGGATTACAAGCATGTTTCTGGAACGAATTATGCAACATATATTTTAAATTGAGCTGTCATCTTTTGGACAGTATTGACCTGTATATGCGCTAGGATTTTACACCATTTCCAATGCATGCGTTCCTGTGTTGGCTCTCGGAACCTGAACTAAAATACCACAATAAATAAGGCTGCTTACCCCAAGCCAGGGTTTGACAAATTTGCTTGGAATCTAGGAGCCAGCTAAAAAAGTTAGGAGCCAGAAAACGCACCCCGTCCTGACGAGCTTGCGCGCAGAAGCGAACACATACGTGAGCAGCGCCCGCATATGTAAACGGTGTTTAAACCACACATGTGAGGTATCGCCGCGATTGGTAGAGCAATAATTCTAGCTCTAGTAACTCTAAACATGCAACCTGTAGATTTTTTTAAACGTCGCCTATGAAGATTTTAAAGGGTAAAAGTTTGTCGGCATTCCACGAGCGGACGCAATTTTGGAAGCGTGACATGTTTGGTATGAAATTATCTTTCATAATATTAAAAAAAAATGGGGATAACTTTATTGTTGTCTTATTTTTTAATTATAAAAAAAGTGTAATTTTTTTCCAAAAAAAGTGCGCTTGTAAGACCGCTGCGCAAATACGGCGTGACAGAAAGTGTTGCAACGATCGCCATTTTATTCTCTAGGGTGTTAGGATAAAAAATATATATAATGTTTGGGGGTTCTAATTAGAGGGAAGAAGATGGCAGTGAAAATAGTGAAAAATGACATTAGAATTGCTGTTTAACTTGTAATACCAACGGCCACCACCAGATGGCGCCAGCTTACACATCTGGTGGTAATAACTTGTAATACCAACGTCTCACCACCAGATGGCGTCAGCTCACACACAAAAAAAAAAAAAAAACATTTTTTTTTATTTTTATTTTTTGCCCCCCTTCCAAGCCAAGTCGCCAGGACCCTATTTCTAGTCGCCCTGGCGACCGGGATTTGTCGAGCCCTGCCCCAAGCTACATCCAAAGCAAGATTGCTCCCTTTTACATGTGGTGGTTAAACTGTTATTAATGGAAACTTAAAAAATTTGTTGTAATTTTATCCTTTTGTGTTTTTAATTTTTCTCTGATTACAGTCCCGGGTTGGTCTTCCTGAAGTGCTGATTGGCATTCTACCAGCAGCTGGAGGAACTCAGCGTCTGCCTAGGCTAATAGGCATTCCTGCTGCTCTAGATATGATTGTTCGAGGTAACCTTTTTATTTTATTATGGCAACATATGCAGTATATTGATTACACTGCAGTGCTTAAATATGGATTTACTATTTTTTGATGCTGGTCCCTCAACTTTTCCTAGCCACTTAAGCCCCGGACCATATTGCTGGTCAAAGACCAGGCCACTTTTTGCGATTCGGCACTGCATCGCTTTAACTGACAATTGTGCGACGTGGCTCCCAAACAAAATTGGCATTTTTTTTTCCCACAAATGGAGCTTTCTTTTGGTGGTATATGATCACCTCTGCGTTTTTTAGTTTTTGCGCTATAAACAAAAATAGAGCGCCAATTTTGAAAAAAAATATTTTTTTCTTTTTGCTATAATAAATATCCCCCAAAAATATATACAGTTTTTTTTTCCCCCTCAGTTTAGGCCGATACGTATTTATAAAGTTATAGCGCTTACAAAATAGGGGATAGTTTTATGGCATTTTTATTAATATTTGTTTTTTACTAGTAATGGCAGCGATCAGCGATTTTTATCGGTACTGCGACATTATGGCGGACACTTTTGACACATTTTTGGGACCATTGGCATTTTTAAATACTATAAAAATGCCAATGGCAGGGAAGGGGTTAAGTATGTTCCCTGGGTGTGTTCTAACTGAAGGGGGGGGTGGACTGACTTGGGGAAATGACTGATCGCTGTTCATAAACTGTATGAACAGACAATCAGGCATTTCTCCCCCTGACAGGACCGGGAGCTGTGTGTTTACACACACGGCTCCCGGTTCTCGCTCTGTAACGAGCGATCGCGGGTGCCCGGCGGTGATTGCACCCGCCGGGCACGCGCGTTGGCACGCCCCTATTGGCTGCTCGGCGAGATGACGTATAGCTACGTGATCTCGCGCAGCAGAGCGCAGCAGTTATACGGCGGGTGGTCGGCAAGCAGTAAAAAAACGTTTGTTAAGCATTTGCCATGTAACATCTAGTGGTGTTGGATTAAATATTGTCAAGTAGTGAAATATGTTCTAGAAACTTTTTTTGTCATTTGTGACATGCCTGCCAAAGATGTTGGCCTGTTTCAACTAAAAGTTGATCATTGACAGTTTTGGTAATACTAAAAGCTTAGCTTGTGTCTTAAAATGGTTGTAAAGGGTGTGTGGGTTTTTTTTTTTTTTTTAAATAACAAACATGTCATACTTGCCTCCTCCTTGCAAGGGTTTTGCACAGAGTGGACCAGATCCTCCTTTTTTGGGGTCCCTCCACAGCGCTGCTGTCTCCTCTTCTCACATGCCCCTATGGAGAAGTGCTTTCCCTGTGGACACTCGTGTGGGCGCGCTCCGGAATCTTGCTGTCTGCGTCATTGGACGCAGCAGCAGGACTCCGGAGCGCGCCCACACGAGTGTCCACAGGGAAAGCACTTCTCCATAGGGGCATGTGAGAAGAGGAGAAAGTAGCTCTGTGGAGGGACCCCCAAAAAGGAGGATCTGGTCCACTCTGTGCAAAACCCTTGCAAAGACGAGGCAAGTATGACATATTTGGCCCCGACTCCCTCGTCATTGGATTTTATTGACCGCAGCGAGAGCCAATGGCTCCTACTGCTAACAATCTAGTCAATCAGGACCCGAGACAGCGACTGTAGCTGCTGTGTTCGGTCCCATCCGTTGGAAAGACCGGGTTCAGGTAAGTAAAAGGGGGGTGGGGGAGGTCTGGGGGGCTGCTGCACTAGAGAAGGTTTTTTCACCTCAATGCATTAATGTAAAAAACGTTGAGGGTTTACAACCCATTTTTAGCCTTTTTGTTTTATTTTCTAATTTTGAAAAAGTGATGGAAGAGTCAGAACCTCTGTCAGGGTTTTATTGCTGCCTCTGTCCCCGCTAGGTACCCTATGTTTGTCCTGGTGTCCATTGTTACTGTGACCGACAAGTGTGAAAAATGCAAAATATTGAGTTGTTAGTGGGACAGAAATATTCAGATATATATTTCCTCCCACTTCCTGTTTCTATAGGACAGGCAGTGAAGAAAAATCTCAATGGGGAACTGATGGCTTAAACTGACAAGGATTTTAACAATTTCTTATATTATTTAAGATCTAGACTTTACTCAAAAGTGCAGGATGACACGTGCCAATATTTTACAAACTACTTTCTTCTAAGTAACTCTCTAAACCTCCCAAAATCTGATTCTACCTAAATTTCAGTTCGGACCAATGGTATTTTGAATGGAACCACTTTCCAAAGCAGAATATTGATCTGTTTCTATATGTGTGCTTTAGTGGTTAAGGGAAGTTCAGACATGCAGTATATAAGGAACCAGCCAGACCTGTGATCCATTTTTACAACAAAAACGACCGACCTTTCTTATTGTGCCCTCCATGTAATGGGAACTTGAATCCAATTCTTCGCCTTATGGGAATGTCTAACCATATAGGCCTCTGTGGATGCATGAATGCCTCTAGTCCCTGATATTGTCATTACTCGTCAAACTTTTAATTGGTAAAACAGTATAGCTATTTTAGTTTTTGTAAGATGGGCCAGAGAGAACAATACCCTCCTTCCCAGGGGTCAAGTTCTGGGGAAAAAAGTGTGGGAACTCCCACCCAAGATCCACTCCCCCACCAAACAAAAAATGATACGCTCATATGCATAATTACTTAAGCGCATGTATTTTTTTTTTTTTTTTAAAGCAAGTTCTTTCTAAATCCCGCGGAAGACCTCCGCAATGTCTCCTGGGAACAATGACAAAAGCTCCCAGGAGACATTGCGGCATCGAGGAAGTGATGGAATACCCGGACACTACCCGATTAATCCATATACAGGAAGTGGCCACTAACATAAAGGATTACTAAGGTTCGCCTGCCCCCGACAGTGAGTCAAGCTGGGCATCGCCGCTCAGTGAAGGATTGGCTCGGGTGGCTCGGCTGCTCTAGTCCTGCAAAGGGAACTGCGTTCCTGCTGTAAAAAAAAGTGCAGGAACTCCGTTCCCACAGGACTTGAGCCCTGCTCCTCCCACTAAATTACAGGTAAAAAACACCCTGAGAGCTGTCCACCAGGATATATCTACTGATCCTAAATACTTGAAATTGTTGTCCAAACTAACTGAGAAGGGAAAGGTCAAAGAATAATTTTCGGATTTATTATATATAATAAAAACTGTTACATGTACTTTCGTTCTAAAATCTAACAGTCTATGGCCAGCTTAAGTTTTTTTTTTTTTAACCCTAGAAGTAGTAATTCTGCTATCATTGGTTTCATTCAAAACTAGTTTTCATCTTTCTCTGCAAAAAGCATAATTTTGGTTTAATGCAATATATTTTTAGGTATGCATGCTATTCAGTATACACAGTTATATTTGCATGCATACAATACCTGCATACACAAGGACAACTAAGACAAATGGGAGTAAACATTTTGGTAAGCAGCTAGAGAGTATAGCAAGTTCATTATGTCCACATCTTTGGCTGGCAGAGGGGTTTCCTTTTAATGTGCAGCTCCAGCTGGCTGATGCCCTGTACACACGATCGGTTCATCTGCTGAAAACTAACCGATGGATTTTTTCATCAGCTATCTGATGAAACTGACTTTCATCAGTCTTGCCTACACACCATCGGTTAAAAATCTGATCGTTTCCAACACGGTGATGTAAAACACAACGACGTGCTGAGAAAAATTAAGTTCAATGCTTCCGAGCATGCGTCGTCTTGATTCTAAGCATGCGTGGATTTTTGACCGATGGATTTCCCCACAGACGATCGTTTTTTTTTAACCGTAAGAAAAATTTAAAACCAGGTTCTATTTTTTTTTTTTTTTTTTTTAATCGTTGGGGCGGGGGGAACTGCTGGGGCCCCCACACGATCGGCTCGTCCGACGAAAACGGTCTATTGGTCAGTTTTTCACCAAACAAGGTGGCTGTCCAGCATTTACCAGACTGAAAGTGGGATGGGAAAAAATGATGTAACAGCATTAATGTTTTAGCTGAAACCTGCTGAAAGCATCAGTTGGGTACATGACCCTTGTTTTACTTAACTGAACTGTTGTATTTTATTTACATTGATGTCGAGTCAGATTTTGATAGTCTGTGGTCATTTATTTTCTAGGAAGGCATGTTCCTGCCACAGAAGCTTTAAATCTCGGTATTGTTGATGAAGTTGTGAAGGGGAATGCTTTGGACGCAGCTATACAATTGGCCCGAAAGGTTATTGGTAAGTAGATCCAGCACTAAATTCACTTCTTACGTCTATATTGTGTTGCAACAAAATCTTTATCCATTTAAGCACAGGTGTGAACAGATCTACATTCTGTGAGGTGGGAAGTCTAATGTAATGGGTAACTGTGCTTTACTATGCATAATACATAGATGCATTCACTTCCATGTGAGCATGCCCAAATAGAGAGTGCATGGGGATGTGTATGCTTATATGTAATGGGTAACGGTGCTTTACTATGCATAATACATAGATGCATTCACTTCCATGTGAGCATGCCCAAATAGAGAGTGCATGGGGATGTGTATGCTTATATGTAATGGGTAACTGTGCTTTACTATGCATAATACATAGATGCATTTACTTCCATGTGAGCATGCCCAAATAGAGAGTGCATGGGGATGTGTATGCTTATATGTAATGGGTAACTGTGCTTTACTATGCATAATACATAGATGCATTCACTTCCATGTGAGCATGCCCAAATAGAGAGTGCATGGGGATGTGTATGCTTATATGTAATGGGTAACTGTGCTTTACTATGCATAATACATAGATGCATTCACTTCCATGTGAGCATGCCCAAATAGAGAGTGCATGGGGATGTGTATGCTTATATGTAATGGGTAACTGTGCTTTACTATGCATAATACATAGATGCATTCACTTCCATGTGAGCATGCCCAAATAGAGAGTGCATGGGGATGTGTATGCTTATATGTAATGGGTAACTGTGCTTTACTATGCATAATACATAGATGCATTCACTTCCATGTGAGCATGCCCAAATAGAGAGTGCATGGGGATGTGTATGCTTATATGTAATGGGTAACTGTGCTTTACTATGCATAATACATAGATGCATTCACTTCCATGTGAGCATGCCCAAATAGAGAGTGCATGGGGATGTGTATGCTTATATGTAATGGGTAACTGTGCTTTACTATGCATAATACATAGATGCATTCACTTCCATGTGAGCATGCCCAAATAGAGAGTGCATGGGGATGTGTATGCTTATGTGTAATGGACACCTTGCCGAGGCCAGGAGGTACAGTGCCTTGCGAAAAAGTATTCGCCCCCCTTGAACTTTGCGACCTTTTGGCACATTTCAGGCTTCAAACATAAAGATATAAAACCTGTAAAAAAAATTTGAAGAATCAACAACAAGTGGGACACAATCATGAAGTGGAATGAAATTTATTGGATATTTCAAAGTTTTTTTAACAAATAAAAAACTGAAAAATTGGGCGTGCAAAATTATTCAGCCCCCTTAAGTTAATACTTTGTAGCGCCAGCTTTTTGCTGCGATTACAGCTGTAAGTCGCTTGGGGTATGTCTCTATCAGTTTTGCACATCGAGAGACTGAAATTTTTGCCCATTCCTCCTTGCAAAACAGCTCGAGCTCAGTGAGGTTGGATGGAGAGCGTTTGTGAACAGCAGTTTTCAGTTCTTTCCACAGATTCTCGATTGGATTCAGGTCTGGACTTTGACTTGGCCATTCTAACACCTGGATATGTTTATTTGTGAACCATTCCATTGTAGATTTTGCTTTATGTTTTGGATCATTGTCTTGTTGGAAGACAAATCTCCGTCCCAGTCTCGGGTCTTTTGCAGACTCCATCAGGTTTTCTTCCAGAATGGTCCTGTATTTGGCTCCATCCATCTTCCCATAAATTTTAATCATCTTCCCTGTCCCTGCTGAAGAAAAGCAGGCCCAAACCATGATGCTGCCACCACCATGTTTGACAGTGGGGATGCTGTGTTCAGGGTGATGAGCTGTGTTGCTTTTACGCCAAACTCAACGTTTTGCATTGTTGCCAAAATTTCAATTTTGGTTTCATCTGACCAGAGCACCTTCTTCCACATGTTTGGTGTGTCTCCCAGGTGGCTTGTGGCAAACTTTAAACAACACTTTTTATGGATATCTTTAAGAAATGGCTTTCTTCTTGCCACTCTTCCATAAAGGCCAGATTTGTGCAGTATACGACTGATTGTTGTCCTATGGACAGAGTCTCCCACCTCAGCTGTAGATCTCTGCAGTTCATCCAGAGTGATCATGGGCCTCTTGGCTGCATCTCTGATCAGTCTTCTCCTTGTATGAGCTGAAAGTTTAGAGGGACGGCCAGGTCTTCGTAGATTTGCAGTGGTCTGTAGGGTTGCCACCTCATCCCTTTAAAACAGAACACATATGAATTACACAGGTTCTGAGGCTAATTTAATGCAGGTAAGGCACCAAATGAGTCTAATTACCACCTTAATTAGCCTCAGAACCTGTGTAATTCATATGTGTTCTGTTTTAAAGGGATGAGGTGGCAACCCTAGTGGTCTGATACTCCTTCCATTTCAATATTATCGCTTGCACAGTGCTCCTTGGGATGTTTAATGCTTGGGAAATCTTTTTGTATCCAAAGCCGGCTTTAAACTTCTCCACAACAGTATCTCGGACCTGCCTGGTGTGTTCCTTGTTCTTCATGATGCCATCTGCGCTTTAAACGGACCTCTTAGACTATCTCAGTGCAGGTGCATTTATACAGAGACTTGATTACACACAGGTGGATTCTATTTATACTCATTAGTCAGTTAGGTCAACATTGGATCATTCAGAGGTCCTCACTGAACTTCTGGAGAGAGTTTGCTGCACTGAAAGTAAAGGGGCTGAATAATTTTGCACGCCCAATCTTTCAGTTTTTTATTTGTTAAAGTTTGAAATATCCCAAAAAAATTTGTTCCACTTCATGATTGTGTCCCACTTGTTGTTGATTCTTCAAAAAAAAACTACAGTTTTATATCTTTATGTTTTGAAGCCTGAAATGTGGCAAAAGGTCGCAAAGTTCAAGGGGGCCGAATACTTTTGCAAGGCACTGTAAATGTGTGGTGGGGGATAGGAGCCAAACGCATTGATTGTGAACTGGTAACTGCTGTCATTTGATTGTGACTACCTGAGAAGAGTAGTCTAAATATCTGTCCCCATCTGTTCATTCTGTTTTAGGAGACAGACCACTACAGTGTGCATGAACACTTTGTAGCATCTAGGGAAAAAGTTGAACCAGAAAACATAAGACCAACCCCAGGATATTGGCAAACCCTTCCCATCCCTTCTAAGTATCTGCTGGTATTTAACCACTTAAGACCCGGTCCATTATGCAGGTTAAGGACCTTGAGATTCGGCACTGTGCCGCTTTAACTGACAATTGCACGGTTGTGCGACGTGGCTTCCAAACAAAATTGGCGTGTTTTTTTTTTTTTCCCACAAACGGAGCTTTCTTTTGTTGGTATTTGATTACCTCTGCGGTTTATAATTTTTGCGCTATATGTATTCTTCATATTATTGGTAAAAAAATCACAATAAGCGTTTATCGATTTTGGTTTGCGCAAAATTTATAGCGTTCACAAAATAGGAGATAGTTTTATTGCATTTTTATTAATTATTTTTTTTACTACTAATGGCGGCGATCAGCTTTTTTTTTAAATTTTTTTTTTCTTCTTCTTCTTGTGACTGCGACATTATGGCGGACACATCGGACAATTTTGACTGTCATTTTCACAGCAAAAAGTGTTGTAATTTTCACAGTAAACAGTGCATTTTTATAATTGCCGTTTAGGAGTTAACCACTAGGGGGCACTGTAGGGGTTATGTGTGACCTCATATATGTTTCTAAACTGTAGGGGGGCTGGGCTGGATGTGTGACGTCATTGATCGTCTTTCGACGCCGGTGTGCCGTGATCGGTCACCGGAGCTGAAGAACGGGGAGAGGTGTGTGTAAACACACCTTCCCTGTTCTTCACTGTGGCAGTGTCAATGATCGCCTGTTCCCGTCATTGACACTGCCACAGTGAAGAACAGGGAAGGTGTGTTTACACACACCTCTCCCCGTTCTTCAGCTCCGGTGACCGATCACGGCACACCGGCGTCGATTGGGTCCCGTTGACCCCACGGCTGGGCTTAAAGACACGTACAGGTACGTGATTGTGCCCAGCCGTGCCATTCTGCCAACGTATATTGGCGTGAAGGGGTCCTTAAGTGGTTAAAAAAACAAAACCAAAAAACCTACCTAAATGTCCATTTCTCTAAAGCCATGGTCACATGGCTCTCATCACTTTACTTAATGGGGTCCTTCTTTGGTTGTCCACATCGCTGCCTGCTTGATGTGCATACATGTTGTTGGTGGAGGCAACAGTTCCAGTAGCCAGGTCCTCTCTCCTAGGCTCCAGAGGCAGGAGAACTCATTGGGGGTGGTGAATAGATCAGAAGATGAGCAGAGTTTTTTTTTTTTTTTTTTTATATTGGCTTTGCTTATAGATGAAGCTGTAACTTTGACCCATTGCACTGCAAGATGGTTTAGGTTTATGGGGGTTTTTTGCGAAAGGGAAAATCCACTTTGCACTACAAGTGCAAACTGCACTTAGAAGTGCAGTCGCTGTAGACCCGAGGGAGGCATGCAAGGAAAACAGCATTTTAGCTTGCACATGATTGGATGATACATTCAGCAGAGCTTCCCCCTCATTTCAGCTCTACCCCCTCAGATTTACAACGACTGCACTTTTTTAAGTGCAATTTGGATTTGCCTTTTGTAAATTACCCCCTATGTGTGGTACACTATTTAAATTTTAATTTGTGCCTGAAGTTGGGCTTTAAAGAGTTGGTCTTCTGACTAGAATCATTCTGGGTATAAAAAAATAAAAAAAAAACATGAACAGCCCAGTCAGTAATTGGTTAAGCTTTAACATATGCACTAAGAATCAAGCCTAGCCCTTGCAATAAACCAAAGGACACTTTGGTGTTCAAAGTACTTCCAGTGACTTATGACATACTTTGGTTAACTTAATGAGGCTGTTAGTGCTTATCGTGCATTTGAATCATTATCTAGAGTGAAGAAGACATGCAAATGTGATGTTTGTTGGAGAAAATATCAGCCGGTGATCTGGAAGGTTGCCTTCTTGCTGGTGTAGGAAACGTTGTCGACAATCTCTACCCCATGCACACCTTGTTTGGTGCATGTTGCACTTATTGCCAGAAAGATCACTGTAGATCATGCCATGTTCTCTGTTGGCAACATTTGAAAGTACAACCCATGGAAGTGTGTGTGTTGTGTGTCGCCAACAGTATTTATGATCCCCACCACAGTGCAGTGTTGCCTCTGCTTGCCATCTTTACTGACTGTGGCCTTTTTATTGACCACATTGCTGCCTGGACTGATTATTTGCCCGTTTTGCTGACCATGCCACTATCTGCCACCTGAACTGACCCATCTACAAGTACGACTGACTACATTGTGACAAAATACAAAAAGATACTTGGGGGGGCACACCCTAAAAATGCTATACATCTAAGATGGTGCTGCTATAAGACCAAATACAGTACAAAACAGATTATAGCGCACACATGCAAAAATGACATTTGTCCTGCAAGGCTAGTTAAAAACACCTGAACATATTAAAAAAATACGGGAGGTTGGTCACACTATATAGTCATATAGTGCTAAGCCCACTTACTGCGACAAAGTACCCCGAATTAGTGGGTCCTACCCTAGTAATAGAATGAAAGAACCTGGGTCTCAACCATGGGAGATAAACTCCTCTATGTGGGAGAACTGAAGGGATTCTTCCTATACACTGGTGGCCACTAATGTGAGGTAATGAAGAGGGGGAGGGGTGCTCCAGCCCAAGAGACCTGGTCAGGGTCTATACAAAAAGATACTTGGGGGGCACACCCTAAAAATGCTATACATCTAAGATGGTGCTGCTATAGGACCAAATACAGTACAAAACAGATTATAGCGCACACATGCAAAAATGACATTTGTCCTGCAATGACTACATTGTGAGACACCATTTCCAGCCATCCCCTGGGGGCAACTGCACTGCTGGAGCCACAGGAGGTTTATTCTTCCCTTGTACTTCCTGGATAGTGAACATGACCTAACTGGGGTCGAGGGGGGGGGGGGGGGGCAGCCATGTAACAGTAAGCTAGACTTGCTTGGCTTATAGGAACAGAGACTGTTATAGGTTAAGCTACATTCCCTGATCACTTGTACAGAGGCGACCATTACAGTGCTATTCTTCTTTCCTCCTCCTCAAAAAGGCCCCTGCCCAAAACTGCTGCTGACGGCCTATGTGTGCATGGACACATAGGATAACATGGAGAGTTTAATGACTGTAGACAAACACGTCTACTGCCAAAAAACGTCCAGTGTGCATGAGGCCTTATTCTGGTCACCAGAGCAGACCAAGGGTGAATGTTTTCAGCAGGAATATAGTTGGCTAAGCTATCCACGCACCTGAACAGGGAGATGCAGCTACTCCTGGTTGTAGACATGCCGTGGCCACAAGGCAGCTGTGCTGCAACTGGCCTGCAACCACAACCACATGCGATGTATGTTTTCAGTGTAGTAGGTTGACTTTTTATTTTATTTTTTCAGTGCCATAGAATTCTGTTATCTGCGGGTTTGGTTAGCTTTCAGACCGTGCACCACACCTGCGGGATATAATAAAAGTCTATGGCAGCTAACCCGCAGGAAAACCACAGGTGCCCGGAGCTGCACCCGTGGCATGCACCCACAGTGCATCAGTGTGAAAGCAGCCTTAAGCCCCTTTCACACGATCAGTCCGCCCCAATGGGACCCTCCATTCACCTCCTATGTAGTTGTAAACGGACTTGTGTCCATCTACACCCGCCTACTTCACATCCAATCCACTAAAAAAACTAAAGGGGATCAGTCCCCTTTTCGTCTGGGTGGATCAGATTGAAGGGCCCATAGCGTGGTCTGTGTCTGCTCTGCATATGCAGAGTGGACATGGATCTGTCATCCCCCCACTCCGCTCATTGTGGTCCGCGACCTGTTACCAAGTGGCTTAAGTGGCCCTTGCTCTTCAAAAGGTTGGGCACCCCTGTACTAGTAGATTTTAGATACACCAAGCAAATCGAAACCAGCTAAGCCTTTATAAGCCGTAATAGGAAAAGGTGTTTTTATAAAAAAAAAAATTGTATAAATAAAAACTGATCATTGAAAGCAAGCACCTTGTTTGTGGTAAATGGTTTGTCTCTTCCCTCTACCTGCTGCAAGATGTACATCTTTTGAAAAACAGGCTTACTAGCCAGAACACCAGGTGAAAATAAAGGGGGGGGGGGGAGAGAAAGAGGGAACTAAAGGAAAACTAATGCAGCCATCACACCTAAGATGTGGGAAGCTGCAGTATAATTTTCGCTTGTGTTTTTTAAAGCGGTATTAACCCAAAAGGTAACATTTATTATTTTTCAGCTTATCTATTCTTGTGTGCTGGCTACATTTTTTTTTTTTTTTTTTTTTTTCCCCTTATTTTCACCTGGAGATTTGGCTGCTAAAAGAATACGCTCTCTTGCAGATGTAGCTGTTACAAGGGTGAGTCAAACCATTTACCACTGATGGAGGTGCTTACAATGATTACTTCCCAGAGAGAGAGAGAATTCTACCAATAGAGAAAAAAAATGGTGGTAGTAATAAACAAAAAAGAGAGGTGCTCAAAATAAAGGACCATATGAGGAGTAAAAGTCCAAGCACAGGGTACACTTTAGCAGTGGCTGCAGCTTGTAGTCGGGTTCTGGTGGCCACTGTCTAAGCATAGTAATTTCTGAAAAAGGTGGTAAGTATTGCACTTGCATACAATTGGAAGAATATAGCATGTCTGTATGGCTGATGGCAATTTCTTGGGTATCTCCAATAGGCATGAAAGGCAAATAAAACAGGATAGGGAACACACTACTGTCAATGCATTAATGGCTTAAAAGCAGGTAAAACAAGGTTGTATAATTCACTCGCATGTAAAAAAAAAAGTACCTAAGCATTATGCAAGAGGTTCAGTAGGTGGCATACTTCCACATGTTTCCAACGGAAAACGCATGATCCGTGCATAGCGAGTAGCTTCCGATAGATGGCCTCATTGACAAGTGTAATGCACGATAACCAAGATAATGACTACAAAAAGCGAAGTGAGTGTGTCGCTCTCGGTGTAGTAATTTATTTAAATCTTTAAAGTGATGGGGGGGAAAAAATGTTTAAATAAAAAAAGATATGCACTCGCGTGTAGTAGGTGCAGATGCAAGCATTATTCTGCAGTTCCAACAGGTGCCATCTTTATACTAGTCCCAGTAGGAGGCACATGGAGGGTGGGTCCCAAGTTCTTACTGGTGGCTAGCTGTAGAAAGAAGTGGTGTAAAAAGACCTTGGGCCAGAAACCAGGAAGAGCAACATGTGAATAGGTGGTCGTTTTGGACCGCAAGGAAGCAATTCTTGGCTGGCAATGTGCCTCCGACTGGGACTAGCAGAAGGATGCTACTCCAGAATAAGGCTTGTATCTGTGAGTTTGGGATGGGGGAACCTGAGTGACCTGCAGAGTCCTGACCTCAACCCAATAGAACACCTTTGGGATGAATTAGAGCGGAGACTGCAAGCCAGGCCTTCTCATCCAACGTCGGTGCCTGACCTCACAAATGCGCTTCTGGAAGAATGGTCAAATATTCCCATAGACGCACTCCTAAACCTTGTGGCCAGCCTTCCCAGAAGAGTTGAAGCTGTTATAGCTGCAAAGGGAGGGCCAACTCAATATTGAACCCTACGGACTAAGACGCCATTTAAGTACATGTGTGTATATAAAGGCAGCCGTTGCAAAACTTTTGGTAATGTTGTATACCTTGAAGTGCTTTTCCTTTCATTCCCTTTGTTTTGCTTATTTGTTATGATGATTGTACCTTTGTATTGCCGTTGGTTCTCTTGTTTGTAAATAAAAAGAAGAAACCCCATAGTGCTCACTGAATAATGCTTTCTTTTATTAAATGAAAATATATTGCAATTATGTTAAAATTTGTTAACGGATATGAGCCTTCAATAAATGGACAACTGCTCCTACCTTATTTGACAGGCAACCATTGCCACTGCTGCAGCCAAATGACAAGCTCTGCTGAGGTATGGCTCACTCGGCCAGCCCGCAGTATCTCCAGCTCTTTCTCCTGGACCAATACGCTTCATTCAAAGGGTTTCATAATGTTGATGTGATCAGGGGCACAGAACTCCATGTGCAGGGAAAGACAATTTATCCATGTACGTAGGGGGCTTTTTTTTTTTTTTTCTTCTAATGCCTGGAATAGTCATGACAGCTGGCCCTGTACACACATCGTAAATTCCGACCGTGTGTATGCCCCATCGGAAATTCCGACCGTGTGTATGCCCCATCGGAAATTCCGACGACTTCCATCGGAGTTTACATAGAGAACATGTTCTCGTTTCCCCTCATGGAATTCCGTCAGAATCCCGATGTGAATTTGGTCGGACAAAGGTCCGATCGTGTGTACAGGGCTTAAAGGGGGTTGTAAAAGGGGGGATTTTTCCCCCCTAAATGACTTACTTTACCTTAGTGCAGTCCTCTTTCACTTACCTTATCCTTCGATTTTTCTTTTTAAATGTCCTTATTTCTTCTGAGAAATCCTTACTTCCTGTTCTTCTGTCTGTAACTACACACAGTAATTCAAGGCTTTCTCCCTGGTGTGGAGAAAGCTTCTTGAGGGGGCGAGCAGGAGTGTCAGGACGCCCACTAACACACAGCTCCTTTCTCTATCTGCAATGTAGAGAGTGTCCTGACTTGCCTACTCGCCCCTCCCCCTCAAGAGGCTTTCTCCACACCAGGGAGAAAGCCCGGCATTACGGTGTGTAGTTACAGACAGATGAACAGGAAGTGAGGATTTTTTTGTCAGAAAAAATAAGGACATTTAGAAGCAAAATCGAAAGGATGAGGTAAGTGAAGGAGGATTGCACAAAGGTAAAGGAAGATATTTAGGGAAAACATTTTTTTTTTTCCTTTACAACCCCATTAAGGAGTACTGGTGAGATGAAATTTTGAACTTTGTACAAATGGTTCTTAACCTTCTTCCCTGTCCACGCCTCTTTCCAAGCGACGTGTTACAGATAAAAGACAGATAAAAAAAACATAAAAACCTTTAAGACAGTTGTTCAGACTGCTGTGAAGTTTCTTAGCAGTTCATGGTCATTCAGCACAGAAAATAAATTTGCGTAATAAGCTTTAAACACAAAGTTCAAAGGTAGGTCAATATGGGGGGGGGGGGGGGAAATAATATATATTATTATCACACACACACACGAGTATAGCTAATGCTGCGTACACACGAACGGATGTTCCTCTGGAAAAGAAATCGGATGGTTTTTCCGACAGAATTGCGCTCAAGCTTGGCTTGCATACACATGGTCACACAAATTTCCGAACATCAAGAACGCGCTGACGTACAACACTACGACGAGCCGAGAAAAATGAAGTTCCATGCTTCTGAGCATGCGTCGACTTGATTCTGAGCATGCATGGTTTTTGGTGCGTCGGAATTGCATACAGATTTTCCGTCGGAAAAAGAGAGAACCTGCTCTCTATCTAATGCTGCGTACACAAAGTCGGAATTTCCGATGGGAAAAGCCAGCTTTTTGTTGTATATTCCGACTGTGTATGCCCCATCTGACTTTTTCTGTCGGAATTTCCGATGGAAAAAATTTCTTCTAGAAAATCAGTTTGTCTGTATGCAATTTTGACACACCAAAAACCACGCAAGCTCGGAATCAAGTCGACGTATGCTCGGAAACATTGAACTTCATTTTTCTCGGTTTGCCGTAGTGTTGTACGTCACTGCGTTTTTGACGGTCGATTATTTTGTGTGACCGTGTGTATGCAAGCCAAGCTTAAGCGGAAAAACGATCCGTGTGTGTTCTCTCCCCCCCCCCCCCCCCCCCAAAGGAACATCCGTTTGTGTGTACGCGGTAAAGGTCCGTTAGACATTCCGACAGAAAAAGTCTGATGGGGCATACACACGGTCAAAATATCCGATGACAATCTTCCATCTGACTTTTTCCATCGGAAATTCCGACCATGTGTACGTGGCATAAAAGGACAAGTGATAGACAAAACAGTAGCGTTACAATTGGTGTAGCAGCGCATGCAGCTGCTATAGAGCCCTGGGGGTGGGAGAGGGCCCTTTTGAACCAATTTTTATTTTTATATTGTAAAAGATAATATTACGCCGAGTAAATTGATACCCAACATGTTGCGCCTGCTCGTGGAATGGTGAAAACTTTTACCCTTAGGAATCTCCATAGGCGACGTTTAAAAAAAATTCTACGGGTTGCATGTTTTGAGTTGCAGAGGAAGGCTAGAAGTATTGCTCTCGATCTAATGATCGGGGTGATCCCTCACATGTGTGTTTTGTACACCGTTTGCTTCTGCACACAAGCTCGTTGGGACGGGGCAGAATGTAAACATTCTTTGTAATAGAAAAAAAAAAGCATGACAGGTCCTCTTAAATATGAGATCTGGGGTCAAAAAGACCTCAGATCTCATATTTACACTAAAATGCAATATAATAAAAAAAGCATTGGGCGGAAGCGACGTTTTGACGTCGCTTCCACCCTGCAGTCATATGGAGACGGTTGAGGGCCATCTTCCCCCTCACTCATCTCCATACCCAGGCAGGGGACAGACGCGATCACCTCTGCTGACTTCTCGAGAGAGGCGGTGCCCTGTCAAGCTGCCGATTAAAAGTGATCTTGTGGCGTATCCGACGCAGAGACCACTTTTATCTGAAAAAGGACAGCCTGCTAAAGAAGAGCACTACTGCTACCATAACAACTGTATTCCTCTTCAAAGTATTGACGTATAACAATGGCGGGCGGTCTGTAAGTGGTTAAGGAAGCTGTTGAAGCAATATAAACACGGGGAAAAATCTGTGTACATGTGAAGATAACACATTCATCACTGTATTGGGGGCCCAATTATACTAGGAGCGTCATGTGAATCGCACAAATTTGTGCTGCATTTCAGCCCCCCCCCCCCCCGACTTCTTCCATCCGCATCACTGATGTAATGTACAGATTATGCTGACCGCTTCCCTGACACTACCTGTGCTTGTTTATGTTAAGAGCAATGACCATAGACCCCCATACTTAAGATGAGTCTGTCCGCCGTAAATGCTTCCTCTGTCCGGTACCACACAATCCAAGACCCCTTAACTTTCCCATTCACTAGTCGTAGCTCAGTGTATGGTAAAATATCCAACAGTTTATTAAGACAAGAATACAGTCTTATATACAGTTAAAGAGGAGGTTCCTCCTACTGCTCATATTACTCTAACAATACACCTGTAACCAGAAACTTAAATTAACATAAGCTAATTAACTAATCCCTTAAAGCAGCAGAAGTGACTCCCTAAATAGAATACACATTATCATACATAGCAACACAGAACTCCTTCATACAATTGCAGGGTTAATTAGCACAACCAACAATGGGTGAAAGACTCTTAGAAGCCATACTAGACTCATTTACATTACAAAAGACAGACAGGTGGCTGGAGTTGACATCAGCATATTCTAACAGTATGTGTCCCAACATTATGAATCGGTCACCATTTCTAATATGGCATATACAGGGGTCCCAGAGTCTGTGTGTCTTGGAAGACATGGACCCGAATCCAAAGTAACACCACCTCAAGGGTCCCCAGGCATACAGCTCACAAAGAGCACCGTTCCCCCCAAATGCCAGTGCCCATAATCGCAAGGCAAGAGGCTAGCATTCAGTCCCCTCCAAAAGCCTCTGTCCTGGGTGAGTCTGTCACAGTGGTCAATATAAATGGAGAATTAAAAATCTAAAACAACGGAAATACTCTCGAAACCCTTTTTAATTACCAACGGCACGCGTCAAGGCTGCCCCTTGTTGCCGCTCATCTTTAATCTCATTATGGAACCACTAGCGGAACACATTAGGCGCCACTGCTCGATAACGGGATTCAAAATTGGCACCCTGGAGCATAAAATCAACCTATTTGCGGATGACGTGATCATAATGATGACGGACCCCCTTTCCTCCCTGGCTTCGGTACAATTGTTGTTACAGAGATTTGGTAAAGTGTCTTACTACAAGGTAAATGAACATAAATCGTATATATTAGATTTGGGCCTAGACGCAATCACCAGCAACTTACTTAGAAACAAATATCCGTACCCCTGGGCAGACGCAGGCATACCATACTTGGGTATTACACTAACTAAGTCCACTACCGATCTATTTCCCCGCAACTATGCTGAAGTGAAACTGATGCTCATCCGGGAAACTGCAAACATTTCCAAGTACGAGTTTTCCTGGGTGGGCCGACTTGCGGCTTTTAAAATTATGATTTTACCCAGACTGCTTTATATCTTCCGTACGCTCCCAATACCGCTACCGCAATCCTACATTAAGGCCCTGCAATCTATCCTAGGACACTACATATGGCAAGGCAAGAAACCCAGATGCAGTCGAACTAAACTTATCAAACATAGATCGGTGGGGGGTATGGGCCTCGTTGACATTAGAGACTACTATATTGCCACTGTACTCTCTCAAATGCGAGAATGGGTGATGCTGCGTCCAGACACACTTTGGGGTGATATAGAATCCAATATGATTCCGGGCTCCAACTTATCCCAATGGTTGTTTAGCACGGCCGCCAAGACCCCTCGACTCTGCCTATACTCCCCTCCCATTCAGGCTTCTATCAAAGTTTGGAAAATACTCCACTCTTCCAAATGGACGACTCTCCCGACTAAACCTGTCCCTGTACCTATTGAGACTCTCAAACTGTTGACTCCTGACCTGCACATCCCTACCTGGCTGACTAGACGGTTTACCCACGTTCACGAACTACGCTCCTTAGTGACCAACACATCCTTTCTCCATGCCCAGCAAACCCTCCACGCTCCCGCTTCAGATTACTTTACGTATTATAGGCTACAACACTGCCTTACAGCTTATCCGTCTCTGGAAAGCTCCATACCCACAAAACTGTGGCACTACCTTTTTTCTGCCGAGGAACAAACCAAAGACACCTCCTTCATTTACTCGACCCTGCAAGAAAAAAACTCTTTCCAAAAATCCAAACCGCTCACCAACTGGGAATCTGACTTCCTAACCCAATTTTCTGACCACCGATGGCAAACAGCTATTCGATCTATTTACAAATATACTTCCTGCACCTCCCTATGGGAACTTTCGCAAAAATTATTAATGAGATGGTACCTGACTCCAGCTAGATTGGCTAGATTTCACCCTCACACTTCCCACAAGTGTTGGAGAGATTGCAACGACCCTGGCACTCTTCTTCACATATTCTGGACCTGCTCACGCCTACAACCGCTGTGGGCGTCGGTGGAGTCGATGTTACAGGACATACTTGGCCTTCCCATTTCACTCACCCCCCAACTGGCTGTCCTTAATCTGACCATAGAAGACATACCACCTCCCCTGAGGCTGGTGACTTCTCATGCCCTGTTAGCAACAAGACTTTTGATTGCTAGGAACTGGAAATCTAAGACTGTCCCAACAATATCTGACATAGTGAGACTGGTGCAAACCCACTACACCTACGAAATCACCCTGGCACGTAGGAAGCATTCTTGCTCTACCATACTAGACCTTTGGAACCCATGGAAGGTTTGGTACGGTAGCAAATGGACCCGCTGATATACCCTATGAATGTATGAATGTACTGATTTATTTTTGGTGCTCTCCTACCCCCCCCCTCCCCCTCCCCCAATGCTCATGCCCCCTTCCCCCCCCCCCCTGTTTACTAGTACAATACGTTTTTATTAGTACAATGCGTTTCTTTTGTATGGACATATCCATGTTATGCAATGCATGTCCTGTAATTGCACGCTTGCGAATCTCCATTGTTGCTTTTGCAATGTATATTCCTTTATAATCTGTCACTGATGTACTGATTATTTGACGAAACTCAATAAAAAATATTTGAAAGAAAAATCTAAAACAAATTGAGCCTTTATAAAAACGAGAAGCAAAGGGAGACACTCGAAATGAATTGGCTTGCATTCCAAGAACACTTCTTATGAGAGACGAAAGTTTCCTAAAAATGCTAGATGCCTGTCTTTATCTAGCTTCATATATTTTTCAAATCATGGCCTGGAACGAGTATTCTCTTAGACCCCTTTCACACTGGGTGTTTTTCAGGCGCTTGTAAAAAAGAAAAGTGCCTGAAAGAAGCTGCATCTGCAATCCCAATGTGAAAGCCCAAGTGCTGTCGCACTAAAGCGCCTGAAAAATGCCCCAGTGTGAAAGGGGTCTTAGCGTTAAAAAGTATCTGTAAAGCACCTGAAAGAAGCCTCATCTGCAATCTCAATGTGAAAGCCCAAGTGCTTTCACAATGAGGCGCTGTGCTGGCGGGGCGTCAAAAGCCCTGCAAGTATCTTTTTAGGAGCCATGAATACACGGCTCCTAAAGCGCCCCTTCCCACTGAGGCCCTATTTTTATTTATTTTTTATAACGCCAAAGCGCCTGAAAAAACACCCCAGTGTGAAAGGGGTCTTGGCAGAGCTTTACCAGTGTTTTTTTGGCTCTGGCAGTGTGAAAGGGCTCTGAAAACACGCAGGCTTTCACATTGGGATTACAGATGAGGCTTCTTTCAGGTGCTTTACAGGCGTTTTTTTTTTTTTTTAAAGCCAAAGCGCCTGAAAAATGCCCCAGTGTGAAAGAGGTCTAAATATGGTGTCAGAATGTTCACCTGGTGACCAGTAACACCTCTTGTATTATATCGCCTCCACTCTGGATGAAGGAGAACAGGGTGCACATTTTGGACAGCAGCATTGTTAGTCTGATGGGAGGGGTGTTGTTTAAATGCAGAGTTAGATACACTAACAAATTGAAGCCACATTATATAAGCAGTTGCAGCAACAGTTTTATTTTTCCCTTTTTGAGATGAAGCATTTACTTAAAGTGATACTACTAAAGTCTATTTTTTTTGTACTTTGTTTAACGAAGCAAAACGTTTCTACTTGCCTGCTCTGTGCAGTGTAACAGAGTGCACAGAGCAGCCCAGATCCTCCTCTTCTCGTGCCCCTCCCTCCTCCGTGCCCCCATAGCAAGCAGCTTGCAATGGGGGCAGCCGAGCTGCAGCTTAGTGTGTGTGTATATATGTGTGTGTGTATATATATATATATATATATATATATATATATATAGGGATAAACAAATAAAACAGTGACCTGCTGGCTACATAAGAGTGGCATTAAAAAAACGATGAAATGTGGGTAATTTTGCATTTATTTATTTTAACCACTTGAGACCCGCGCTGTAGACGAAAGACGTTCACAGCACGGCTCACAAGTTCTGGGTGGAGGTCCCTGGACATCCTGCTATTTACATTCTCTGCGTGCGCCGCGGGGAAATACTGTGCCCGGCGTGTCACGTGATGCCGTTGCGCGTGCCTGGCAGCCCTCGATGTCCGCCGGGTACCCGCAATCGGCAGTGACCGAGCAAGGACGTGGAGCTTTGTGTGCAAAAACAGCGCTCCACGTTCTGTCAGGGAGAGAGGATGGTGTGTCCCTTGTACATAGGGACACAGATCAGTCACCTCCCCCAGTCAGTCCCCTCCCCCACAGTAAGAATCACTCCCAGGGAATACATTTAACCTCTTCCTCGCCCCCTAGTGTTAACCCCTTCCCTGCCAGTCGCATTTATACAGTAATCGGTGCATATTTTTAGCACTGTTCGCTGTATAAATGTAAATGGTCCCAAAATAGTGTCCGATATGTCCGCCGCAATATCGCAGGCCTGACAAAAATCGCAGATCGCCGCCATTGCTAGTAAAAAAAAAAAAAATCCTAAATCTATCCCCTATTTTGAATGCGCTATAACTTTTGCGCAAACCTATCAATATACACTTATTGCAATTTTTTTTTTTTTTTTACCAAAAATATGTCGAAGAATACTTCTATATATTTTTTTTTTTTTTAAATGGGATATTATTATAAACAAAAAGTAAAAAAATATTGTGTTTTTTTTCCAAATTTTCTGTCTTTTTTTTGTTTATAGCGCAAAAAATAAAAACAGCAGAGTTGATCAACTGCCACCAAAAGAAAGCTCTATTTGTGGGGAAAAAATATAATTTGGGTACAGTGTTATATGACCGTACAATTCAAAATGAGTCAGTGCTGAAAGCTGAAAATTGGTCTGGGCAGGAAAGGTTTAAGTGCCCAGTAAGGAAGTGGTTACATTTCTTCTTTGAATATTGCCTATGAAAAGCTGAGATGACCGTGGTACTGCTGTAGATAAACATTTGCAGTTCCACTCATTACCTGTTGAGGGAGATATTGCATCATAATTCATTAGTGAGATCAGCTTTAGTAAATAAACATTATACATTTTGTTTTGCTTATTTTTAAGGCAGGTAATCCTAAAGCAGCAGTTACCAGTTTGATAATCATTCATCACTAATTACAGTAAAACCTTGGTTTGCGAGCATGATTCGTTCCAGAAACATGCTTGTATTCCAAAGCACTTGTATAGCAAAGCATTTTTTTTCTTCAGGGTATAAAAGAGAAGAGAGGCGCCTCTAATGCCCTGTACACACGATCGGTTGGATCGATCGATGGATTTTTTCATCAGATATCAAGATGAAGCTGACTTTCATCAGTCTTGCCTACACACCATCGGTTAAAAATCCGATCGTGTCAGAACGCAGTGACGTAAAACACAACAACGTGCAGAGAAAAATTAAGTTCAATGCTTCCGAGCATGCGTCGACTTGATTCTGAGCATGCATGGATTTTTGACCGATGGATTTCCCCACAGACGATCGTTTTTTTTTCTATCGTTTTTTTTAACCATACGAAAAATTTAAAACAGGTTATATTCACCGATGGGAAAAAAACTGATGGGGCCCACACACGATCGGTTCCTCCGATGAAAGCGGTCCATCGGTCCGTTTTTATCAGACGAACCGATCGTGTGTACAGGGCTTTAGTGTAGCAATAAGTTGCTTAATGTTGTACCTTCATTAAAAGTAACTATATTGCTACACTTAGAGGCTCCTCTCTTCTTTTTTTATACTCAGTTGTGACATGACGCTACTCTTATATCAAGACATCGCTTGTATATCAAGGCAACATTTATTAAAACATTTAGCTTGTCTTGCAAAACGCTCTCAAACCAAGTTACTCTCAAACCAAGGTTTAATTGTAGTTGGTTCACTCACCGTAATTGTAGAACACGTTACCGCTCAACACCTTTTATCATCTTCAGTAAATTGTACTCCTGTTCACCACAAATGTGGATTTTCCTTTTCTTCAATTTGAAATCCAAGTCTCATTTAGTTCAAGCATTCATTCCCATGGAGAGCTCCCCACAATCCCACCATTTATTTATCCTGTGTATGTCAGCAGCATACAGTACATCTTTAACCACTTGCCGCCCGCCAATGACATATTGACGTCGGCAAAGTGGTTGTAGAATGCTGACTGGACGTCCTCAGGATTTTGAGGGGTTGCAGGGTGTCAGTCTGACACCCCGCAACACCGATCAAGGTAAAGAGTCTCTCACAGAGACTCTTTACCACGTGATCAGCTGTGTCCAATCACGGCTGATCACGATGTAAACAGGAAAAGCCGGTAATCAGCTTTTCCTCACTCGCGTCTGTCAGACGCTAGTAGAGGAGGGCCGATCGGCTGCTCCTGTGACGGGGGGGGGGGTTGTGCTGATCGATCAGCACAGCCCCCCCGAGGATGCCCACTGGACCACCAGGGATGCAAAAAAAAAATGTATGCCACCCTAGACCACCAGGGATGAGAAGGAGACAAAAAATGGATGCCAATCAGTGCCGCAATGGATGCCAATCAGTGCCCACAATGGGCATCACTGATTGGCAGGCATTGTTTGGCATCCATTAGTACACATACGATAGTGCCCATCTATGCCCATCCATGCCGCCTATCAGTGCCCATGCCGCCTCAGTGACCATCCGTGCCGCCTATCCGTGCCGCCTATCCGTGCTGCCTATCTGTGCTTATCTGTGCCACCTATCCGTGCCCATCCGTGCTGCCTATCCAAGCCCATCCATGTCGCCTATCAGTGCCCAACCGTGCCGCCCATCAGTGCCCATCAATGCCACCTCATCGGTGCCCATCAGTGCCACCTTATCAGTGCCCGTCAGTGCAGTACCATCGGTGCCCATCAGTGAAGCGATCGTTTTTTTCTATCCGTTTTTTATCCATAGGAAAATTTAAAAACATGTTCTATTTTTTTCACCGATGGAAAACAAACCGATGGGGCCCACACACGATCGGTTTGTCCGATGAAAACGGTCTGTTTTCATCAGACAAACCGATCGTGTGTACAGGGCTTAATATAATAAAATGAGGAAACCTTCATTGGACATACTGTACCTTTTTATTATTATCTATATGGGTATTCGATACCTCAGCACATTGTATTAGTTGTTGGACATATTGTAAATTATATGACTGGAATTGTTATGATTTGTATAATGTTGATGTTGTGACTGGGCTCTAATAAAAAATTATACTTGAAGGCAATGTCCCACCCTTTCTGGTGAGAGCGCACTCTACCAGGAGGGCGGGGGCATCTTGGACTATCTGCCATGAGGCATCACTGGCTCAGGTTTGCAAGGCCGCTACATTGTCTTTGGTTCATACATGTACAGGGTTTTACCTGGTGGATGTTAGAGCTGTGGAGGATACTGCCTTTGGCTGCAGCGTATTACAAATGGCAGCGTAGGTTCTTTGAGATTGATGGCGGTGGTTATGTCTCCCACCCCTCAGGTTTTATTGCTTTGGGACATTCCACATAGTAATGATTATAGCCTGCTCTGTGTCACGTGATGTACGATAAGAAAATTTGATTATGTTTGACATACTTGCCTGTAAAATCTGTTTCTTGGGAAACGCAGGTCCCTCTCCTCTTTTCTGAGAATTCATTGCTTAAAACAAAACAGAAGTTCTTCCTGTATAGGAGGAGTTATATTGGGGAGGACTTCTGGTTTGATCGATCTGCCTATGGGTGGCGCTTAGCCAACGTAGTCCTTATTATAACCGCTCTGTGTCCCGCGATGTACTCCCAAGAAATGGATTTTACAGGTACGTATGTAGAAAAAATCCAATTATTGTACTTTAAAAAAAGAAAGCCTAGGACTGGTTGAGAGCTTCTTGGCAGACAGCTTAAACTGAATGTTAAGGGCCAGATCCACATACATGTAGATCGGCGCAGCGTATCAGAGATACACTACGCCGCTGTACCTTACCTGGCGCATTTTCGAATCCTCAGCGATTTCGCGCCGTAAGTTACGGCGGCGTAGTGTATTTCTGGCGGTGGATTTCGAATTGGACGGGTTGGGGGCGGGTTTCATTTAAATGAAGCGTGTCCCCGCGCCGAATGAAATGCGTATGCGTCGTCAAGAAATTTCCCGCCGTGCTTTCGCGAAATGACGTCGCAACGACGTCATTTTTTGAACTTAGACGTGAGTTACGTCCATCCCTATTCACGGACGACTTACGCAAAAAAATAATAATTCAAATTTCGACGCGGGAACGACGGCCATACTTAACATGGCAAGTCTATGTATACGCCAAAAAATACCAGCTTTAACTATACGCCGGAAAAAGCCGACTACAGACGACGTTAGAAAATGCGCGTACGTTCGTGGATCGTCGTAAATCGCTAATTTGCATACCCGACACGGAAAACGCCACCCAGGGGACGCCGAAGTATTGCATCTTAGATCCGAAGGCGTACGAAGACCTACACCTGTCGGATCTAACCCAGAAGCCGTCGTATCTTGTTTTGAGGATTCAAAACAACGATACGACGCAGGAAATTTGAAAGTACACCGGCGTATCAGTAGATACGCCGGCGTACTTCGTCTGTGGATCTGGCCCTATGTCTTTTAGTAGGACAAAGAGAGGGGAATATGTTTTGGCCTTCTTTATTTTTTATTTTTTTGTAATCTTTTATTAGTCTTGTGTAGTCTGATATCCCCTTTTGGTGAGCATGGTTTCTCAGTAGAGCAGTTTGTGAACCTATAGAAAATAATACTGTTTGGAGCTCAAAAAGGTGTATATATATATATTTTTTTTAACCTCTTGCCCACGGCCCCATGTCAAAAAGACGTCCTCTTTTTAAAGATGGATATCTCGGTAACGGCAGCAGCTGCTGCCACAACCGAGGTATCCATCTCTTCAGTGGGCGGTCCTGTACACGATAACGGCGGTCTCCACGGCGAATTTGCCGCGAGATCGCCGTTATCGATGGCAGAAGAGGGCCTCTCGCCGCTCTCCCGCGCCCTCCGCTGCTTACCGGAGCCGTCGGTAGCGGCGGAGGAGATCGGGTGGGTTCGGCAGCTGACTGGGGTTGCGAGTGAGGGAAAAATGTCCTTCACCCGTCCTCATAGCTCTGCTGGGCGGAAGTGACGTCAAAACGTCAGTCCCGCCCAGCGTCTTAAAGAAACTTTTTTTTTTTTGTCATTTGAAAAAAATGACAGTTTCAATTTTTTTTTTTTTTTTTTTTATTGCATTTTAGGCTGCATTCACACCTAGGCGTTGGCGTTACCAGGCGTTTTTACGCGCGTTTTTTTCGCGCGTTTTGGTGCGCGTTTGTGCGCGTTTGCGCGCGTTTGAGCAGAGCGACGTCCAGCGTTTTTTTTTTTTTTTTGACCAATAGTAAAATAGATCACCTCTGTCATCATTTGTTGCTATGTGAAAGGTTTTTTTTTCCTCTTCCTGGGTGATAATTCCTCTTCCGGGTCATCCTTGTGCTTCTGACTCAATTGTGAAAATGAGTGATGACGAGATGGCTTTGTTCATGGCAGCAGCCACTGCTAGCCAATATCTTGTAAACGAGAGGCAGAGAAAAAGGAAGAGGCAACGCAGATTTTGGATACACCCCGTCATTGCTGATCGGGAAGAAAGAGGGCAATTTTGGGTGATGTACCAAGACCTCCGTGACCATGAAGACAAATTTCTGGACTACACCAGAATGTCCATAAAAAGGTTAGTAAAAAATGATCTGGAATCATTTATTTTTTACATTGTACCATTTGGGTTGCCACCTTTTCTTCAAGTCAAACATGTACACTTCTGCGGTGCACAACTATTTTTTTTAATACTATGAACTATACATATATTTTGTTAGTATTTTACATTTCTAATCATATGAATATAATAAAAATAGTCCCCTTTCCATTGCAGTGCACAGAGTTCCCCCTTTACATTAGAGTCCACAAAGTTCCCCCTTTACATTACAGTGCACAGAGTCCCCCTTTACATTACAGTGCACAGAGTCCCCCTTTACATTACAGTGCACAGAATCCCCCTTTACATTACAGTGCACAGAGTCCCCCTTTACATCACAGTCACACTTTTGCATCTCAACTCCCAGATTTCCCTTTCACTGTATGGGTTAACCAACATAATCTGATTGAAGCGAGACCTCAAGATACTCAGACATAAGGGATTCTCTGTGAACCATGATCTAAGGGGGAAACCGAGATCTCTGATGTACGGAGAGGACTCCAATGTGAGAACTCTGATTTTTCCTAGTGTACTCACCAAGAGGCAGGATAGAGAAAGGGGGTGGGTGCTTCTGTTAGACAGCGATGGAGGGTGAGCTCACTCACCCCTTGGCAGATAGCACATCTCATCCTGGTATATCTGTGGCTGCTGGGTTGTAAGTTTTCATCCCCTGCAGCCATTAACCCTGCCGGAAATCCATATTCTGGTCAGAAAAATCTGTCAGAGTGTCAGGCAGTCTGAAACCCGGACACATGATTCCAAACCCGAACTGTTCTGGTGAATCCCGGAAAGGTGGCAACCCTAGTACCAATCCATTGCCAATTTTAAATTTCATTTTCCTTTACAGCTTTGATGAGTTGCTGGAATTGTTGATCAACAGATTGCAGAGGATGGACACCTACTTCCGCAACTGTATCCCCCCTGTGGAGCGACTTATCATAACACTGAGGTAATTTTTATTTAGCGCTTTGAATGTAATACACTCATATATATATATATATATATATATATATATATATATATATATATATATGTGTAATAAAAACCAAACAAAAATTCTGTAGGAACAAAATTATTTTAATATTTTAATCAACCAAAACATTGGGTCTTTTTTTTTTTATTATGAAAATATACACAAAGTGCACAAATACACAAAATATACAAAAATGTTTTATACATAATCCTTATTTACAATTGCTGTAAATTTGGGGAGGAGTCCTCTTCCCCGTGCGGTGACATGGCGACCGACAGTGCGTGGGCAAAAGGGGGCCAAGTGGAGGTGGTGCTGTCTTCCCCTGACCAATTGGAAGGTGGTGTTGCTTGTGGTGGTGGTGGTGTTCGTGTTGGGGCATTCCTGAAAGTCGATTGTCTCGGTCGATGTGGGTAATGTGATGTAGGTGTAGTCGTTAACGCAGGGTAAGTAGAAGGTGGTGGGTGGTAAGAAGAAAGTGTTGTAGGAGGCAGAGTACTGTATGTGACAGGTGGTGTTGAGAGATGAGGAAAAGGAGAATGAGGGTGGTAAGAAGAAGGTTGTGTATAAGGAAAAGGATTCAGAGAAGTGTGAGTGGAAGGTGTTGGCACAGGAGGTAAATGAGATAGAGTGGTGGTGAAAGGATGGTGCGCAGAAGTCGGTGGTGGTGTTGGTCGAGGAGGTTGGTCGGAAAGCTGTGGTCCTGTCCAAAGGGTAACGGGTGGTGGGGAGAAATGGGTCGTGGGTGGTGTTGGGACATGCTCGGTCCGTTTATTGGCATATGGGCCATAGGGTGGTGGTGGTTCGGATAAATCGTCAGCTTCTGTCGGGGGTATAAATGTCGAGATGTATCTAGCCGTACAGGACAGCACCACCGCTTGCAGATTTGGGGGAACTTTGTCGATTAGTTCCCCCAGACATTTTGCTACATTTTGGCCATACGATCTGTTGCTCATCCGGTCAGACATGTTGGTCATAATGTCCAACATACGATCCAGGGCTGGATCCGGAGCAGGAGCCCTCCTACGCAGAGCACGCGGAGGTCCAATATGCGCAATGTTAACTGGGGGCTGCTCTGCAAGTGGTCTTGTTGCATTAGAAGTTGATGCCTCGGAGTGCTGCGGTTCCGGCTCCAGAGTAGCCATCGCTTGATCCCCCGATGCCACGCTCTCTCTGTCCCCTCTCTCTGCCACGCTCTCTCTGTCCCCTCTCTCTGCCACGCTCTCTCTGTCTACTACAGCTGTGGCAGCCTCGTCCCAGCAGCTTTCAGTACTGAAAAAAGAAATCATGTATTCAAAAATAATTTTAAAACATTTGGTTTACCGAGCAAAGTACAGATAATGGTTTACCTCCCCAAATCCAGCACCGGTCTCAGAAACTCCAATTCCTTTGCATGAACGTATTCTCTCACCGAACATGCTCCACTCCCACTTCGCCGCTGCTCCCGCTGTGCCTTCAGCTGGCGAGCGTAGGCGTCCCTTATACTCTTCCATCTGAGTTTTAGAATTTTCACTGTAAAAAATAAAATAAAATAATATATATTATTTTCTTTGTAGGTATCTATCAACTGGACAATCGATTGCAAGTCTGCATTACTCGTTTCGTATTGGAAGATCTACTGCCAGTTATATAATTCGGGACACCTGCAGTGCCATTTGGGAAGTCCTGAAACCCATTGTGTTTAAAAAACCGGCAGCAGAGGACTGGGAAAAAATTTCCCAAGTATTCTGGGAACGCTGTAACTTTCCGAATTGTCTAGGAGCGATCGATGGGAAACACATCAGAATTGTTAAGCCCATGGCTAGTGGGAGCCAGTATTTCAATTATAAGAAATACTTTTCATTCGTCTTAATGGCTGTGGCTGATGCCAATTATTGCTTTACCTATATTGACATTGGTTCCTATGGAAGTAGTGCAGACTCTGCGATTTTTGGGAACTCCTCTTTTGGGCAATTACTTCGAACAGATGGTCTGGACCTTCCACAAAATAGTCCACTCCCGGGCACAAACGGCCCTCCCCTACCAAGTGTCTTTGTGGGTGATGAGGCTTTTGCTCTGAACACACACCTACTTCGGCCTTATTCAGGACATAATCTGAACGAAGACAAACGCATATTCAACTACCGGCTTAGCAGAGCACGCCGCGTAGTTGAGTGTGCTTTTGGAATTTTGGCGAACAAGTGGAGGGTTCTCCACACACCGATTGTGCTCAACATGCAAAATGCCATTAGTGCTGTAGAAGCGGCGTGTGCCTTGCACAATTTTGTCAGGCAGCGCGATGGTCTAGATTACGAGGAGCCAGTCCATGAGACTCTGGAAAGAGCTCATTGGACTGGTGTACGTGGGAACACACAGGGGACACATGTCCGTGAACAGTATGCGGCATACTTTGTCTCTCCTGAAGGGCAGGTCCCTTGGCAGCTCAATTCCATTTAATTTATTGAACTTTTCAGCTTTTGACACGCTGATTTTGTGAAATATAATCTTTACTATGCTGTTTTGTGGAAAAAAAATAAAAAATGATTCATGTTTTAAGAAGTCTCATTCTAATTTTATTTTGATATAGTTTTATCATTGGGTTCAATAGCCCTATCATATTGTGTGCCATTTTATATTAGTGACATTCTATCTATTGTAAACTTAGTTTATGTATTTATTCTGTGGTCTAATAAAGGGCCTGTAAGTGACCGCCTAGACGTGGGTTGGGGGTCCGATCAGGACCCCCAGGGTACATCCGGGGGTTAAGTGGCTCTATATGTGTCCCCCTGCGTGTCACTTTCTCCTCCTGTGTAAACACAGGAAGAGGGAAGTGATGACACTGACACCAGTACACGTAGGCACAATCCCCTTTTGGATCTCCAATCCACTCCCCCATCCCCTTGTCACAGTATCAATGAATGCAGTGAACATATATTTACTGATCACTGCAGGCAGAGTGTAGGTCCTGTGTAGCCCCCGTCCCCACCTGACGCTGTAGTCGCTAGGTCGATAGAATTTTTTAATTTTTTTAGATTAAAGATGTGTAAAATAATTTTTTTTTTGAAAAATGTCACTAAATTTTTGGATTATTAAAAATCACAGAGGGGATCAAATATCACCATTAATAAGCTCTATTTGTGGGAAGAAGAGAACGCAATTTATGTTTATAAGCCATGTCGCATGACCGCACAATAGCCATATTTGTAAAGACACATTTTTAAACTTAACAGCATATTGGTACGGTAATAAATGCCTACTGTAACGACAAACAATCATTCCATTATTTCATTAGTGGCATTTTGTATTTCTGTTATGTTTTTTGATAGAGTTTACCTTTGCTATCATGGGACTTATTTATCCGTGCCCAGTTCTCATAGATTTGGCTCCCAATAGAACACCAAGCGTCCCAACGGGTGGTCCTCATTTTGTAGCCCGGTGCCCTGCTGTCATAAAGACAGGGGTGCTCCTTCACCATCCTGATGAAATTTTCAGGCTCCAGCATCGAAAGGGTTCTATCAAATTCGGCCTCCATTGATAAAAATGTGACTTTTCTTTATTGTAAGTAAAGTAAAATGGTGATTTCACAAGTTCCTGTAAAAAAATATGTCATTTCCTGTTTTGTTTTGGAGCTGTATGGGCGTCAAAACGCGCGTAAAAACGCGCATAAAAACGCTTGCTGTCGCGCGATACGCTCAATTCGCGCGTTTCCCATTACTTTCTATGGTAAAAAAAAACGCGCGGAAACGCCTATGTCGCGCGCTTCGCGCGACAAAAAAAGGTCCGGGACTAGTTTGAGCTTCGCGCGACAGGCGTTCAGGCGTTCAGGTGTGAACAGGCACCATAGGAAACAATGTTAAATCTGCCCTCCCGCGTTCGTGAGCAGTGCGTTTCAGGCGTAAAAACGCCTAGGTGTGAATGGGGCCTAAGTCTAAATATAAGATCTGAGGTCTTTTTAGATCTCATATTTAAGAGGACCTGTCATGCTTTTTTCTATTACAAGGGATGTTTACATTCCTTGTAATAGGAATAAAAGTAATCAATTTTTTTTTTATTTCAGTGTAAAAAATGATTAACTAAATAAAAATAAATAAGAAAACAAAAACGTTTTTTTTTTTAAAGCGCCCCGTCCCGACGAGCTCGCGCACAGAAGCGAACGCATACGCGAGTAGCGCCCGCATATGAAAACTGTGTTCAAACCACACAAGTGAGGTATCGCCACGATCGTTAGAGCGAGAGCAATAATTCTAGCCCTAGACCTCCTCTGTATCTCAAAAAATGTAACCTGTAGAATTTTTTTAAACGTCGCCTATTGAGATTTTTAAGGGTAAAAGTTTGACGGCATACCACGAGCGGGCGCAATTTTTAAGCGTGACATGTTGGGTATCATTTTACTCGGCGTAACATTATCTTTCACAATATATAAAAAAATTGGGCAAAATTTATTGTTGTCTTATTTTTTAATTCAAAAAAGTGATTTTTTTCCAAAAAAAGTGCGCTTGTAAGACCGCTGCGCAAATACGGTGTGACAAAAAGTATTGCAATGGCTGCCATTTTATTCTCTAGGGTGTTAGAAAAAAAAAATATATAATGTTTGGGGGTTTTAAGTAATTTTCTAGCAAAAAAAAAAACTGTTTTAGTCTCGTAAACACCGAATCTGAAAAACAAGCCCGGTGGGAAAGAGGTTAATTGGAGTGGCAGCATTTTTTTTCTTTCAGTTATGTTGTATACATGATTTCAAATAGGCCCTACTTATCTGCTACATCCCTTTTTTCGTAGAGAGTAAAAGAAGAAATAAAAATGACATACTCCCTGTGCAGGCATTATAGGCAAGCCACCTAAACTGCGTATCATTTATTTGAAAAAGTAATTATACACGCACTTGAGTCTAGCTATGGGTACTAGATCTGAACTGTCTGCTACACTTATCTTTACCGAGGATTACTGCAGTGTTATATGAGATAAACATTTTCCTAGTTCAGATAATGGAATTACTGCCTAGAATGCTGGGTACAGTACGGCAATTATAAGTGGCTTCTCTATAACAATTTAGAGCTGTAAACTGGACAGTGTTGGTTGTGTACAAATTAATTAAATTAAAGCAGAACTCTGGCCTAAACAACTTCCCCATTGTTTGTAATCACAGAACTATATTAAAGCCCAATATAAATTGTCACAGGAGACCGGTACTAGGTTCAAAGAAACTATCTGTTACTTCAGGATATGGTGGAGCATGTGCTGCATTCCATGTGACAGAGTTGGTACTTGATGATAAACAAAGTATAAACAATAGCTTTGAGGGGAAACACTAGCTGCTAGCACTAAAGGTAAAATATGCCCAAACCTTAGTAAACAAAGAAACCGTACAGCGCTTAGTTAATTTTATATCATAAAGTGATGTAAATCACAAATATTTTCATGTGTAAGTGTCAATCTTGCTTAGTGATGGTCCTTGGTGATCTATAAATCTCTTTGCACCTCTCCAACGTAAGTGCTTCAATGTGTCCCACTGCTAATCCAATACACTCACCGGAAAGTGTTGCTGCACAAGTCATAGGCAACAAACTGATTCAACAATGTAACCCTGGGCACAGACTCCCAGGAGTGGTGGCCTTCTGTATATGACAACCTTCAGGTCAATAGCCTTTGAAAACGGCAGATGGATGGCAGGACTTGGAATGGATGCTCACCAAAAGGCAAAGACATTGGTAATAGTGTAGTATTGTGGTTGTAAACCCTCACATATACCCAGTGAAGTGAAACAAATACTCCTACATAAGTTTTAATATTATATTGTCTTTTCTTTTCTACACTAAAGTGCAGCTCATGTTAGAAAATGTTCTTCATCTTTCAGCAGCACATAGGGGTGGGTGGGGAGGCTGGACTTACACTGTGTGAGACCTGATTGGAGGAAAGGGACACCCCCCCTGTCCACATAGGCAGAGGAATAAGGGTACATGCAGAGCTGTAGTGTGAATAGACAAGCTCTCTGCTAATCTCCCTCTAAGCACCCTCACCGACACAAATTTTCAGCTTATGTTCTTTCATGTGTCGGAGAACATGTCTGAAATGATTTAGGCTTATAATAGAGGAACGAAGCACCAGAGAGAAACAACACTTACAGCTTTGGAGAGAGATAAGTAAACACTACAGATATATGCAATTGGTTCAAATTTCATTAATGGGGTTTAGAGCCGCTTTAAATAAAATATGAAAGACTTGAGCATAGTAAATTAGCCCTAAAACCCAGCAGTTCACACTTAAAGGAAAATTCCCTATTCAAGGAATATTCAGTGAACACACTCACCACAGGGGTGTACCACCACCAATATAATTGCGCTCAGCAGATCAAATGGCTGCACAAATATGTGAACAGCAAGTAAGCACCATACAAATCACCAGGCCCCACAATGTGCACCACTAGTAGTATAATGCATTCACCAGATTTAATGGCTCCCCAAAAATGTGAACCGCAGGTAGGCACCAGCGATCCACATTTTTTAGGGACGGTCCCCTTTAAGGAAAAATACTCACACAGTGACACTGACCAGGTATGTGATGTGCAGCAGCATATCACATCACATACCTGGTCGGTGCCACTGTATGGGATAATGGGACTGTATAGGACAAATTTTTGCCAAAGACAGAGCCAAAATTAAGGTTTATTGTACAATATTTAATGGGAATGTGGATTAAAAATAACAGCATCCAGAACTTGCAGCTAAGGCTGCCACAAAAACAATACCCTGTGGCGGCAATGGTGTCGGCACTCTTTCTCCAACCAACTTGTATTTCGCACTCCAACACATCCTCAGGGGTCAAAGGGTGCTGAATTGCAAGTGTGTGTGTGTGTGTGTGTGTGTGTGTGTGTGTGTGTGTGTGTGTGTGTGTGTATGTATGTATGTATGTATGTATGTGTATATAATGTGTATGATTTCATGGCCATTTTTCAGAGATTATGAATGATAACACAAAAACTTTTTTCACTCATGATTCGTGTTTGTTTGCCTGAAGCTATTTATTATCAATAAACTTTACTCTTTTTAAATCATAATGGAAACATAAACTACCCAAATGACCCTGATCAAAAGTTTACACACCCCAGTTCTTAATACCATGTATTGCCCCCTTTTTTAAGTCTTTTGTGGTATTTGTGAATGAGGCACTTTATCTTCTCAGATGGTAAAGCTGGCCATTCCTCTTGGCAAAAAGCCTCCAGTTCCTGTAAATTCTTGGGCCGTCTTGCATGAACTGCACGTTTTGAGATCTCTCCAGTGTGGCTGAATGAAATTGGGGTCAGGAGACTAAGATGGCCACTCCAGAACCTTCACTTTATTCTGGCCTTGTGTTTTGGATCATTGTCATTTTGGAATGTCCAAGTATGTCCCATCCCATGCGCAGATTTCTGGCTGATGAATGAAAATGTTCCTCCAGTATTTTTTGATAACATGCTGCATCTTGCCATTAATTCTGACAAAATTTCATGTGCCTTTGTAGCTTACACATCCCCAAAACATCTGTGTTTCACAGTAGGAATGGTGTACCTTTCATCATAGGCCTTGTCGACTCCTCTCCAAATGAAGCCTTATGGTTGTGACCAAAAATAAAAATTTTGGTCTCATCACTCCAAATGACTTTGTGCCAGAAGGTTTGAGACTTGTCTCTTTGCTTTTTGATGTATTATAAATCGGGATGCTTTGTGGCATTTGCATAGTAATGGCTTTCTTCTGGCGACTCGACTATGCAGACCATCTTTCTTCAAGTGCCTCCTTATTGTGCATCTTGAAACGGCAACACCACATGTTTTCAGACTCCTGTATTTCACCTGAAGTTATTTGTGGGTTTTTCTTTGAATCCCCAACAATTTTTCTGGCAGTTGTGGCAGAAATTTTAGTTGGTCTACCTGATTGTGGTTTGGTTTGAACAGCACCCCTCATTTTCCACTTCTTGATTAGAGTTTGAACACTGCTGATTGGTATTCTCAATTCTTTGTTCAACCCCAGTTCAACTACCGCTTCCCACAGATCCTTTGACAATTCTTTTGCTTTCCCCATGACTTGGAATCCAGAAACATCAGTGCAGCACTGGATGAAAGATGCAAGGGTCTGTCAGGAGTACAGAAACTCATTGGCACACACACTAATTACAAGCAAACAGATCACAGGTGAGGATGGTTACCGTTTTAACCACTTCAATATAGAGCATTTATACACCTTTCCTGCCCAGATCAATTTTCAATTGAAGAAACACCCCAATGTATAATCTAATGCCACGTGAAGACGGTCGTTTTTTGTGATGAAAAAAAAACAACGTTTTTAAAAACGTCATTTAAAATTACTGTGTGTGGGGAAAACGTCGTTTTATGTCTTCTGAAAAACGACCAAAAAAAAATTCGAACATGCTTGAATTTTTTGTGTCGTTTTTCAAAACGTTGTTTTTTGTGTCAATTAAAATGATAGTGTGTGGGCAAAACGACGTTTTTAAACCCGCGCATGCTCAGAAGCAAGTTATGAAGCTAATTTCAATGGAAAAGAGTGCTGAACGTAACCGCGCTTTGCTAGAGCATTTTGAAAAAACGATGGTGTGTAGGCAACGTCTTTTTGAAAATGAAGTTTCAAAAACGTTGTTTTATTTCATGATTTAAAACATCTTTTTTTTTCAACACAAAAAACGACCGTCTGTACGCGGCATGAGGCATAATGAGTCTTTTGAACCGTTGATTTATTTTTTTCCAGAAGCTTTTGGATAATGTGGGAAAAAAATTAAAACTTTTTTTTTATTTTTTTTTTTACACAAAGTTGTCCATTTTATAAGATATTTTGAACACATAGCATGTACATAGCAAAAATGACACCCAGAAATATATTCTGCTGCTACTCCTGAGTATGGATATACCACACTGTGACGAGCATGCGTCGGAATTTTGCGCATCGGAATTGCTACAGACGATCGGAATTTCGAAATTTTTTTCGTCTGAAAATTTGAGAACCAGCTCTCAAATTTTTGTTGGCGGAAATGCCGACAGGAAAAGTCCGATGGAGCCTACACACGGTCGGAATTTGCGACCAAAAGCTCACATCAGACTTTTCTTGATGGAAATTCCGACCGTGTGTATGCGGCATAAGAGCCAGCAGCAGACAGATGCCGCATGCTGTATCTACCTAGGAAAGTATGATTTTGGAAAAAAAAAAACCAAACTTCTTTTAGTATGTAAAATCCAAGCAAAAACACAATAAATAAAATATTGTCACAATACATAGTTTGTCAGTTTGGCAAATTCACTGTAAGTGAGTAGACCGGTATGATTCTCTCAGGTCTATGAGACCGCACATCACCTGCAACAATGGCTTTATTGAGCAACCCTGTGTATATTCTTCTTCTTATTATTATTATTACTGTTTTTATCGGCGTTTACCATGCACAGGCATATAACACGCACCCTAACTTTAAAGCGGTTCTCCACCCTAAAGTGAAGTCCCGCTGATCGGAACCCTCCCCCCTCCGGTGTCACATTTGACACCTTTCAGGGGGGAGGGGGGTGCAGATACCTGTCTAAAGACAGGCATTTGCACCCACTTCCGGCCCGGCATTCACGGGCAAAAGACGGGCATTGCGTCACATCCCGTCGCCCCCCCGTTGTGTGCTGGAAACACTCGGCTCCCAGCACACAGCGGGAGCCAATCGGCGGGCGCGGCGCGACTTGCGCAATGCGCCGTAGGGAACCGGGCAGTGAAGCCGCAGCGCTTCACTTCCTGGTTCCCTCAGCGTGGATGGAGGGGGGAGCAGCAGGGTGACGAGCGATCGCTCGTGCTCTGCTGCGGACGCCGCTGAACTCCAGGACAGGTAAGTGTCCTAATATTAAAAGTCAGCAGCTGCAGTATTTGTAGCTGCTGGCTTTTAATATTTTTTTGGGGCGGAACATCCGCTTTAAGAGGGAATTTTTAGGGAAAAAAAAATTACCACAGCCCTTTGCGTATAACACGCAGGCACAGTTTACCCTCTATTTTCAGGGTAAAAAAGTGAGTGTTATACGCCAATAAATATAGTATTATAAAAATAATAATAATAAAATAATACATGTTTTGTTTTGTACTTTTTTTGTACTAGTGCAAATTAACACTGGGCATATTGCGCATTCTCCATTCAATTATCCTTAATATCTTAACCTGCACTAGTAAAACGTCATCTTGAATCTAAATACTATTGGCAACTCTTTTTGATCTAGTTTTCATTTTGGAAATCAGACCCGCAAAAAATGAGAAGCCCCCAAGTGCTCTGTAGTTAATGTGTGAAGACTACTTTTCCATCTCTGCCAGAGGGGCAGAAAAGAAACCATTTCACAGCTGGCTATACTGTTTGAGGAATGGACTGAGACCATCGTGTTTGGAACAGATATTTTTCCTTAGGATAGAAGGATTTAGTTGAACTACTTAGCAGCCACCAGTCTTCAGCCCATACTCATGTCTCAGCAGAACATTTGAAGAAACGCTGTCGCTTGTTCTGCTTCCCTAAACTGAATGAGATAAAAGAGATGTTTCCATCTGTCACCTCTCTCCTCCAGGGGTTAAGGAGCAGCCAATGCTTTTGGATGTGCTTGTGATACATTTGTGTATTTCGCAGCCTGCAGCAAGAAGAGAAATGTTACAGAAAATAAGAGTAATTAATAAATGGAAGCATTTTTCTGAAAAACGTCCGTCCTTCCTTTTTTGCCTCCGTAATATTTCTATGCTTACCGGATGTTTTGAAATATGCTCATGAAAAGTGTACGGTATTCAGAATTTTGTATATGCCCAGGTTTGGAAAGCAGATCATAGGTGAAAGCTGTATGAATATTTTTGTAATTGATTTGAATTTAAAGTTGGTGCTGTTAAGTGTTTACACTTAAATGTGCTATGGAGGATTTGCCAAAAGACTGCCAGTTTGTTAAATTGCTAGAAGACATCATTGTTCGGTTCCAGTCTATATAGGGCTTGCATACAGTTTCTTTAATGTTCTTCTCCATTTTAATCACCACCTCCTCTCTTATGCGGCGTACACACGGTCGTTTTTCGGCATGAAAAAAAAAAACTACATTTTTCAGCATGTCCAAAAAACAAAGTTTTTCCAACTTCATCATTAAAAACGATGTTGCCCACACCATCGTTTTAAAAAAATTATGAACAAAGCGCGGTGACGTACAACACGTACGACGGCACTCTAAAGGGAAAGTTCTATTCACCTTTGGGCTGCTTTTAGCCGATTCCTTGTTTAGTAAAAGACGATTCGCGCTTTTTTGTCTGTTACAGCGTGATGAATGTACTTACTCCATTATGAATGGTAGTTTTACCTGAACAAGCGCGCACCCGCCTCATAACTCGCTTCTGGGCATGCGCGGGTTTAAAATGTCGTTTTAGCCCACACACGATAATTTTTTACAACCCGAAAAAAGACATTTTAAAAAATGCAGCATGTTCGAATTTTTTTTTTGTGAAGCCCACACACGATGATTTTAAATGACGTTTTTAAAAACGTCGTTTTTTTTTATGCCGAAAAACGACCGTGTGTACGCGGCATTACTTTTGACTTCCTCATATTTTGTCTGTTAAAGTGAACCTATGGCCAAGCTATAGCTATTCAAGCAATCCATGCTCGACCTCTGTAGCTGCAGGGTCTGTGGGGAAATTGACTCTCAAAGCTCACAACATAAACTGAAGTTCTTCGAGTCATTCTCTGGCTGGCAATTCCTCAAACAGAATTGTATGGTTAAAATGTGACCACAACCATGAAGGACATTATAGTTGACTTTTAATTTTTTTTTTACATAATGTTAGATAGTTTAAGTTGTAGGAAATCAAGCAAAATTGTTACTTTTTGTAAAGAACTAAAAGTAGAGTGGCACTAAACCAATTGGGCCACTTTCTATACTATAACATAGGGCT